>NW_026611088.1:0-103665 GCF_029633865.1 Lampris incognitus
CAATATTCTCCTCCTATTGCCCTCCTCTGTAATTCCCGAGCATATACCGCAATGGAGAAAGAGAAGTAAAAGAGGAAGAGAAGGGACCGGGGGGGTAGGAGTGTGGGGGCTTAAACAAAGGCAGAAAGAGCAAGTGAGAGAGAATAAGAGCGAGAGATATAGAGAGGAGCAAAAATGAGAGAAAGATAAGAGGCATAAAGGACAACAGTGAGAAGAAGTTCAAGCTGCAGCAGAAAGGCAGAGCAAATGGCAGCCGCAGTGCGAGAGGAGGGAGGTGGGCTGTATGGTGTGGCTGTGGGTGAGGCCTTGCCTATTAGAGGGTATTAGCCTGTAGCTGATGTATGGCGTGTGTCAGGGATATGAGGTTTAGATAGGCAGCGGGCTGGGTTAGATAGGGTTTGTGTAATGGATACAGTCCCACACCACTCCCTTTGGGGACGAAAGAGGGGGCTAATTCGATTGCCCTCTTCCACACACCCTATAACAGTCTGAGGCTTGGGGATAAAGGATGGTCTCTCTTACAGGCGAGTGCACAAGGCTAATCTATCAGTCAATCCAAATACTGTTTGCATTCTGATAATTTGTGGCTTAGTATGGGGCGATCCCAGGCTTAAAAGGCAGGACCATCTGTTATGTATTTGCGAGAGGCGTACGGTATGTGAGGGGCCGGAATTGACGGGTCAAATATAATTAATATTCCACTTTCATGATTTTGTCCTTGTACCTTGTGTGTTTCCTGTGCAGTTTTGAAACCCATATCCACTGTAGATGGAGCATTCCAAGAGATGTGAACGGTTTTTCAAAGCCTGTCTGGACGGGTTGAAGACAGGGCTTACATAATGCTCATCCATCTGGCTGGAAGTGCACTATCATCACCAACATGACCACGAGATCGCCAAGTCTATTCGCTGTTCGTCCTCATTGATTGCAAAGCACGCTGAACCGTGCAGAGAGAACTGGAAAGGATCAGGCAAAGTTCAGGCAGCTGTTTCCCCTCAAAGCACAGTCCATGTATGCATTCAGACCACTGAAAAGATGAGAGGTCATTGCAATGTACAATATTTTACACATACAGTGTTACAGCCAACACATATATGATGACTGCTTTGCTAAAAGACTAAAAAACATGGGTTGACAAATTTTGTGCCGTGTATATTTTGGTAACAATACTTCCATATCCAGAATATTTTTTTTGTTGAGGAGAGGAATGGCAAATCCCCCCCCCTCCCCCTTTTTCCTCCCCAATTGTACCCGGCCAATTACCTACTCTTCCGAACCGTCCAGGTTGCCTGCGCTACCCCCTCTGCCGATCCGGGGAGAGCTGCAGACTACCACGTGCCTCCTCTTATACATGTGGAGTCGCCAGCTGCTTCTTTTCACCTGAAAGTGAGGAGTTTCGCCAGGGGGACGTAGCATGTGGGAGGATCATGCTATTCCCCCCAGTTCCCCCTCCCCCCCGAACAGGCGCCCGACCGACCAGAGGAGGCAGTACTACAGCGACCAGGACACATACCCACATCCGGCTTCCTACTCGCAGACACGGCCACTTGTGTCTGTAGGGACGCCTGACCACCCGGAGGTAATATGGGATTCGATCCAGCGATCCCCATGTTGGTAGCAACGAAATAGACCGCTATTCTACCCGGACGCCCAGAACGACAAATTCTAAACTATCCACTAGTCGAGCATATATTCGTTCCTGATATATGGAGAAAATACCGTGTATGGGGCAATGCAGTTTAGATTTTAACAAACTCAGTCTTTTTTTTAATGCAATATCTCCTTGAATGAGAATATAATGTCAATACTTTATGAGCCAGAAAATGATAGTATTGTAAAATAGGATAATTTATCTTGTTCTGTTCTGTTCTGCAGAGTAAAAATCCTGCACATCAGGTCAATGTGTTGCTTGTGAATATAGTTTATGCCTGCCCTATACCAGTTTAAAAGTAAGTGAAAGAAATAAAGGAAAAAAAAGTGTCTCGTCGTTTAAAAAGGTGACAGTCATGCTGTCCAACGCTGGGTACGAAGGAAGCACAGTAAATGGGTTTTTTCTGAGGAGATAGTAAATCGGCCATAGTGCGCGGTGAGACCGCCACTGCAAGTTATAATACGAGCTGAAATACATAAACATTATGGCGAAGCAGTAATTAGCACCCGTGTGTCTGATGGCAGGGAAGGAACCTGCTCCCAGCGAATGAGCGATACCTTTGTCTTCTCCTCACAATTTTTGTTATGTGTACATTATCGATTAAGCCTGTTTTTTTTTTTTTTTTGCTTCTGAAGGTTGTCTTGTATTTGCTGGCAGCTAGCTCGTGGGGCAAAGAGAGAAAGCAAAAAAAAAAAACTCAACAAGCCAGGCCCCTTTCTCAGAACTCTGCTGATTGTATTACTGAGCAGACTGCACTTATAAGTTATGCATAGGCCTCTGGGATGGACAAAACTGGACTTGTACCAGAAACAGAGAGAAATCATCGAAGTGTGTGTGTGTGTGTGTGTGTGTGTGTGTGTGTGTGTTGTGTGTGTGTGTGTGTGTGTGTGACACTGCATATATGTGTGTTTATGTGTGAGAGAGATAGAAGAAAAGAGAGAAAGAGACAGAGCTAATTCCTCAAGAATACCTGCCATGTGTGCGTCCTCTCAGCTCCATGTTTCTCCTCCCGTTTTCTGAAAACCTATTGACTGAGGTAGAGCCAGGCCGTCCGTCCTTTGTGTCATATTGATCAGTGCCACTGTGCTCTCCCTCTTCCCTAAATGTTCCCTCGACACGCCATTCTCCTGACATTGACCTCCCTCCTCCTCCTTCTCCTCCTCCTCCACCTCCTCACCTCATCTCAATCTGCTCTTCATCCTCCTCTCAATACTTTGCTCTATCATTTTCACTTATTTTTTTCAATTCTCTTCTCCCATTCCTATCATCTCTTCCCCTGCCACTCATTGCTCATGCAGCCTCCTTTCACCTTCCCTCCCACCAGCTCCACCCCGTACCCCCCATTTCCGCCTACCCTCCTTGGCTCAGTGAGGGAGAGATCTGTTATGATGAGGGCTAGGGGACTATCTGCCTCCACAATAACTAGACTTTATTGTCACCCCATAAAACCCCCAGAAGATGGGTAAAGACGATATTACTGATTGGTTATAGAGCACATGCATTCTGCTATGCATCTTTCTCTGAGTGCTTGAGGAAATGCCTTGTGTGGGTGCACCTGTGTATATTGGCATGCCATGTTTTAAAGGGAACCTGTGACTATTGATGAGTCTGTGTACAAGACCAGAGAGAGAGAGAGAGAGAGAGAGAGAGAGAGAGAGAGGAGAGAGAGGAGAGAGAGGAGAGAGAGAGAGAGAGAGAGAGAGAGAGAGAGAGAGAGAGAGAGAGAGAGAGAGAGAGAGACGAGAGAGAGAGAGAGAGAGAGAGAGAGAGAGAGAAGAGAGAGAGAGAGAGAGAGAGAGAGAGAGAGAAGAGAGAGAGAGGAAGAGAGAGAGAGAGAGAGGAGAGAGAGAGAGAGAGAGAGATATGGCAGAAGAGGGCTGGAGGACCTTGGAGAGAAATCATGTGGTTGACAGTGGAGATGGAGAGGGAACGGAACACGGAAATGAAGGGAGATTGGAGGCGGGGGGGGGTGCTTAGGATGAGGAAAAGGAGCAATCAAACACAAACACTTCCCTTACCTCGTCCCTTCATCCCTCGCCCCTTCCCCCTGCCTCCAGTCAATGAAACTCCAAGGGGCCATTGCGTTCTTAATGGAGCTGCGTGCTCAGGCCCCAAATTGCCCCTGATGGATCCCCTAGCTGGTAAGGGCACACATGTACTTACACAGTACACACACACAACACACACTCATACTCATAATACACAGGCTCACATGCTCACAGGGGCACCTGCAGTGCTACCTTCTTTAAATGTCATCTACCTTTGTAGTGGCTTATTGGCAGACAGGGTGACAGAGCTTTTCCACAAAAACATGTACGCGCTTGAACACTTGAATTCCTCTGGTGGTAAGACAGTGCTTGAACAATGATCCACTCACACTCAGAGAACAGGAGTCTGGTGGGTGCTTTGTAGTGTATTCTCTGACTCAAGAGAAAGGGCACTCACACCTCATGGATTGACAGATCTTGCAGCGGCATGTGTGTGTGTGTGCACGTGTTCATGTGTGTGCATGTGTGTGCATGTGTGTGTGTTTATGTTTGTTTGTGTGGGAGACTTTTTGTTTGTGTGTGCTGTGTGTGTGTGTGCACATGGATCAGATAGCTTGAGAATGTGCATAGGAGGAGAGCGTGCAGGCGAAAGCGTTGCTTTTTTTTTGTCTTGTTTTCCAAAACATAATCTGACAGGGTGTCCACTTGCGCTACACTTTCTCCTGTGGGAGAAAAACCAAGAAGCTCAGAGGTGTGCGTGCTCACAGACAGTAAGTCTCGCTGGATCAGCTCCATCAGCTCACTGACTCCAGAGAGGTAGAGAAATGCACCAGGGTTGCTACCACTATGCTTGTTCCTTGTTGGATAGGGACAGGTCAAGGCTGTTGATGTCAGTACAGGATGCAGAGACCCTAATGTGATCGGATGCAGACAGAAGACAGACTAATGTGATTGGACGTCAAGATAAGAAGTTGCATGAGAATACTCAACTTCGGTGTAAGCCTCAGACACATTACAGGCACCTCAACAGAATGCATCTAGCACCAGAGACATGTGTATTTTCATATTTGCATTACATCAGCATGACTGAGTTATCTTGCATCACGGCTACCGGACTAGCTGTGAGTCCAACCGAATAATGTCAAATCCACCTTACTAAAAAATTTAGTACATTTATTTACAGAGTGTGCAACTGAATTGAACTACATAATATATGTGCTATTAATTGTTGAAAGTGCTCCGAATAGACAGTTCAGCTTCCTTATGAACTACACGGTCTGTTGCTTGCAGTGGGGAGCGTTGAGAGACAGTGACAGAGAGAGGGAAAATGGATTAACAGTTGATACAGAGACTGGCTTTCCCAATGTGTTTGGCTTGATAAGTCAGCCAGGCAACCCCGAACAGCAGTTTCCAAACTCTACTTTAAACCACAGAGTCTGAAAGTCAGGATGATATTCTCTGTTAACATTCTTGCTCTGTGGCTACTGTGCTGCTGAAATGCTGGACTAATTTTGTTGTAATGCTGACAAAGCTCTTGATTGTCAGTTGAACATTATTTGTGTGTACATGCTTTTGTGCATGTGTGTCTGTGTGAGGAGTTTATGATGGAGATGGCACCCCCCCCCATGAAAACAGTGACCTAGCAATTGACATGTGGGCCATTTATACCCCAGACCTGTCACAAGCTATTGGTGCTGATGTCACACAATCAGCACAGGGTGTGGGTGTCTCTGTGAATGAATGTGTGCTGGAAGCAGCGGGGGAATGAGGGTGATGAGGGTTGGGGTCGTGGGTCATCGGCAGAGAGGTGTTATAGCTGGATGGGCAATTTCACATGCACACGCACAAGCTTGTATACCAACATAGCTTAGCATAAACACAAGCACACAGTCCTACAAAAGTAAATATTTGCTAATACATTCACTCACATACCCCCCCCCCACACACACACACCCACACACACAAATATGCTCGCATACTAACCAATGAACATCTGTTGTGTTAGACCTGGGATAACCTGACGGGGGACTCGTTGAGAGCAGATAGCAGACCGCAGATAGCAGGCTTGTTTATGAACATGCTGTATTTTGGATCTTGTATCCACTTATCAAGCTGTATAAAATACGTACTGATTATAAGTAACTTATACACATATTATCCCTAATATGCAATCATACCATGATTAATTCTCCAGAAGAGCCGATGTCTCTGCTGCTGGCTTTGAAATTCTGGCTTACATTAAGAGTGATTTTGGCACTCTGACAGATGATACTCTGAAAGCTTCCAATTCCGTCATTTTATAAATCACTGTTGATACTGGCCATTCAGTAGGACCCATTAACCTCACGCGGCTTTCATTTCAGTTACAGCAGACCGATGGGATAATGCAAGGGACATTTAGAGACAGGAAAGCATAAGCGAAGTGACCGCGGGGGCAGAGGGGGCGACCGCCCCAGGGGCCACACTCAGTAGGAGCCCTGTTGGTTTTTACAAAACCATTCCCATCAGCAGCGCCAGTGCCGAACGAGGTTTCAGCTAAGCGCTACTGGTGCAGTGGCCCTGTGGATGTAATTCCCCAACTGACCACATTGTAGATTGCAGTGGCAGAGTGGCGCTGTTGGTCCGGTCGCCACGGGAAGAACGTCTCTGACTCTATATATTATGCATGTCCTTCGATTTCTTCGACAACCGCTCATCCAAACAACTTCACACGCTACACTGTGCTTCCTTGTATCCTCAGCAACACACCCGCCAAGTATGAAGTCGATCGGATGAATAGCTGTGGAGAAAATTGAAGGGTAGACACACACACATACATACATACATACATACATACATACATACATACATACATACATACATACATACATACATACATACATACATACATACATACATACATACATACAGAGACTCCATCCATTTTAGTTAAATAGATAGATATTTGTGTTTGTGCATGGATGAGCCCAGACTATTCAGCCTCACATTGCTGTGTGTTGAGCGGGACATAAACATTGACGAAGACAAAGTGGTTGGCAGATTTGCCACCATGAAGAAGAGGAGTATGAGGTTTTAAGAAGGGACTGTGATATGCACAAAATTAATTAATCTGTTCGGATTATTTTGTTCTATGGAGGCTAGTGGAATACACAAATGGACTACACTTAAGTACAGCAGGCTGAGCAGGGACAATTGGTGAGTGAAACATCCATATTTATTCTTTATTAATTTAACATTTGGTTATGAAGAAACCATTCAGAATGTTAGATCAATGTAGCGACAGGCATGGGCGCAAGTTCATGAATACTGGGATGGCATCCAGCGCTTTACCCGTGCCCCTGTCCATAGGGTTAGTGGTTGTGTCAGGAAAGGCATCCAACTTAAAATTCTGCCAAATCAGTATGCTGATTAACAAGAACACACCGGATTGGTCGAGGCACCATACCGGATTGGTCAAGGTCCGGGTTAACAACGGCCGCCATTGGTGCTGTGCCCTCACAGGGTACCGATGGAAATTGTAAAATCCGCTGTAGTGACCCCTGAAAAACAGGGAATAAACCGAAAGAAGCCAGAATGTTAGAGTAATCTGTTTTTTAATTCTTACTGCATCTTGGCACTTGTCTGTGTCAATGCCTGTGATGTTGTAGACTGTATACTTTGTATTTGAATAAGCATTGTAGTGTTGTAGACCGCTGTGTGTATTTGGTAATGTTATAGATTAAGTGCATATAATACGTGTTAGTTAACATGTAATAAGGCCCTTACAAGTCCTTATAGAATGCATGGTGGCCCAGTGGTTAGCGCTGTCGCCTCACAGCAAGAAGGTCCCGGGTTCGAACCCCGGGGTTGTCCAACCTTGGGGGTCATACCAGGTCATTCTCTGTGTGGAGTCTGCATGTTCTCCCCATGTCTGTGATGGGTTTTCTCCGGGTGCTCCGGTTTACCCCACCATCAAAAAAACATGCATGTTAGGGTTAATACTCCTGTCTGTGCCCCTGACCGAGGCATGGCAAGATGAACTGGACTTGGTTCCTGGGCGCTGCACAGCGTCTGCCCACTGCTCCTAGCTACACAGCTAGGATGGGTTTAGTTAACAGGTAATAAGGCTCTATAAGTCATAACTTTTGTAATTTGTAGACTATAATAATTGTTTTAATAACATTTAATTAAGAGGGTCCTTAGATGCTACATGCAACGTTTTATGCAGATTGGGTTTACAACCTAAGACAAGTGTGAAAAAGTATGTTTTGCATATGTCACAAGCGCCGCCTAGTGGCTGAAAATGTGTTTATGACGCTGTTATTAACACATACACTACCGTTCAAAAGTTTGGGATCACCCAAACAATTTCGTGTTTTCCATGAAAAGTCACACTTATTCACCACCATATGTTGTGAAATGAATAGAAAATAGAGTCAAGACATTGACAAGGTTAGAAATAATGATTTGTATTTGAAATAAGATTTTTTTTACATCAAACTTTGCTTTCGTTAAAGAATCCTCCATTTGCAGCAATTACAGCATTGCAGACCTTTGGCATTCTAGCTGTTAATTTGTTGAGGTAATCTGGAGAAATTGCACCCCACGCTTCCAGAAGCAGCTCCCACAAGTTGGATTGGTTGGATGGGCACTTCTTTGAGCAGATTGAGTTTCTGGAGCATCACATTTGTGGGGTCAATTAAACGCTCAAAATGGCCAGAAAAAGAGAACTTTCATCTGAAACTCGACAGTCTATTCTTGTTCTTAGAAATGAAGGCTATTCCATGCGAGAAATTGCTAAGAAATTGAAGATTTCCTACACCGGTGTGTACTACTCCCTTCAGAGGACAGCACAAACAGGCTCTAACAGGTACTATTTAATGAAGATGCCAGTTGGGGACCTGTGAGGCGTCTGTTTCTCAAACTAGAGACTCTAATGTACTTATCTTCTTGCTCAGTTGTGCAACGCGGCCTCCCACTTCTTTTTCTACTCTGGTTAGAGCCTGTTTGTGCTGTCCTCTGAAGGGAGTAGTACACACCGGTGTAGGAAATCTTCAATTTCTTAGCAATTTCTCGCATGGAATAGCCTTCATTTCTAAGAACAAGAATAGACTGTCGAGTTTCAGATGAAAGTTCTCTTTTTCTGGCCATTTTGAGCGTTTAATTGACCCCACAAATGTGATGCTCCAGAAACTCAATCTGCTCAAAGAAGTGCCCATCCAACCAATCCAACTTGTGGGAGCTGCTTCTGGAAGCGTGGGGTGCAATTTCTCCAGATTACCTCAACAAATTAACAGCTAGAATGCCGAAGGTCTGCAATGCTGTAATTGCTGCAAATGGAGGATTCTTTGACGAAAGCAAAGTTTGATGTAAAAAAAATCTTATTTCAAATACAAATCATTATTTCTAACCTTGTCAATGTCTTGACTCTATTTTCTATTCATTTCACAACATATGGTGGTGAATAAGTGTGACTTTTCATGGAAAACACAAAATTGTTTGGGTGATCCCAAACTTTTGAACGGTAGTGTATATGTAGTCTTATTAACACACAATAATGTTAATGAGTGTTTTGTAAGGACATATAAGGACCTTATTACGTATTAACAAACACTTATTAATGCACTTAATGTAAAGCGTTGTCATCTATTTTATGTGTGAAAAGGTGATGCATAGTGTTGTAGACCGCTGTGTCTATCTTATGTTTGAATGTGCCTTGTAGTGATTTAGACCTCCGTGTCTATTTTATGCTTATGTTATTCACGTGTAAGAAAGACATGGACCTGAGACAGTGCATCTGGCCTGTCACTGTCTGTCAGCGGTGGTGTCGAACCGTTTGTCAATCGATGCACATTGGGCGCCGCGTGCTGTCCTCAGTGCTGAAACGCGTGAACGTGACTGGCAACCTGTTTTCTTTTTTGTTCTTCAGAACAGGCTTGTCTGACTAAGTGGCTTCACTGTATGTTTTCTTAGGAATAGGCTTGCTTGACTCAATAAGTGACAATTTGTAGTTATGGATAGGATAGGATAGGATAGGATAGGCTAGGCTAGGCTAGGCTAGGCTAGGCTAGGATAGGATAGGCTAGGCTATATCAGCTATTTTACAGACTTGAATTTTAGAAGGACTATCAGAAAGCCCCCTGGAGAAGGCTTCACCCCCTCTGTGCTGAGAGCCTATAGCTCCGCCTCTGCAGGAGAGATAAATAAATAAGCTCGCATGACTCAGGGCTACACAGAATTCCTGCTCAGCAATCGGAAATCATGCTGAGAAGCTAAGTAACCTGTTTCTGTATGTACGATTGGCATTTGGCGAGGCTAATTAGCATGAATGGGCTTGTGTCACTTTAAAGTTGACCATGAATATCCAGAATGGTTACACGCAAACACACACATGTATACAATGTATAGTTTCTTGATTTTGGAGATGGTCTTAGCTAGCCTTAGAATGAAACGATTATGTGTGTAAAAAAAAAATAGTGATTCAAATGTTTGGTTTGATGTGGGGATTGAGGGAGGTAATACGATACAGTGTTATGGCAGTATTACATATAGAAAGCCAAGAACGCTCAATCTCCAGTGCCAAATTAGCTCTGCGGGATTTTCAAAACAAATCCTCTTTGGATCGGCGCAAGTGTGCAGCTGCAGGGTGGCACCCAGTTGACTTTAAAGATGGCTTTATCTCCAGCAAAAGTGATATAAAACCGAGTTATAGAAGATTCTTAATTGTGATGTTTTAGCCAGCATTACCAGCTTCACTTTACATAGGTCACTGTTTGTATTCAAAACTTGCATTTTGTAATATTGCAGAATTGAAGGAGTTTGGAGCTAAATTATTCTTTCACTTTAATTTGATGGAAAGTGCTGTATGCCTGAAGTGAGGATTGGGAGGCTAACCTCAGCCAACCTCCCTATCTGAGTTTGGCTCAGGCAGACCAGGAGCAAAACTGAGATGGATGGTCTCCAGACAGCTCTGCACAAAAACACACACACACACACACACACACACACACACACACACACACACACACACACACACACACACACACACACACACACACACACACACACACACACACACACACACACACACACACACACACAAAGAAGTACACACACGCATGGACATGCTGATCTATTCTCATAGAGCGGCTCTCCACTGTTCTTAAGCACAAATGCCATCTATACAGAGACCGTGTGTGGGAAGAGGCAAACGACTCCTCTTCTTTGTATTTCGCTTTTGCAGGCGAACATGTCAATCCTTGGCTCTAAAGAGAGAGTGAGCGTGTTGAGTGTGTATAAATGTATGTGTGTGCAAACATGGGTGGGCGTCTAAATGTCAGATCCCATAATTGCATCTGTTGCTTACTGTCTCCCTGTGCCCTGAGGAGAGCAAGCTCTCTTTCTACTAAGCCCACGCACACGAAATATAAATGCTCACTTACGTCTCTCCATCGCGGCATTGGCTACTACAATCCCCGTGATCCAGTGGCTTCCCCTCCCGTGTGGAGGGACGGAAAGCACAAAAAAGGGGATTGGTTCATTATGTCCTATGTTTGAATAACTGTTAGCGTGCCATAAGAGCAGACTGTTGTGATCAAGGCAAGGTTTCAGTGCATTTTACCGTCTCTCTGTTGACTTCTTCACTTCTTTTTTTTCTTCCTGTGTGCTCACCGCTCGCTCTCTCCCCCTGGGGAAACTCCACATTGCCGAACACCTGCTGTGGTTTGACGACAAGATCTACTAGATTATTAACTATTAATGTCCTTATGATAATGTAAGCTCACTGTGCACACTGCTATGATTTTATCATCTTAGTAGCGCCGCAAATGACGCAGCCAATACTTGCACAAAAGTGCACCGGATCTTCGTTCATACCCGTGACTGGTTTTAGGTTGGTAGTGGAAAAAAGTGGTGGTATAAAAGGTATACAGTAAGTTTTTTTTTTGGATCTGCCCCCCTTTTTCTCCCCAACTGTACCCTGGCCAATACCTAACTCTTCCGAGCCATCCCGGTCGCTGCTGCGCCCCCTCTGCCGATCCGGGGAGGGCTGCAGACTACCACATGCCTTCTCTGACACATGTGAAGTCGCCAGCTGCTTCTTTTCACCTGACAGTGAGAAGTTTTGCCAGGAGGATGTAGCACATAGGAGGATCACGCTATTCCCCCTCCCCCCTGAATAGGTGCCCAGACCGACCAAAGGAGGCGCTAGTGCAGTGACCCAGACACATACCCATATCTGGCTTCGCCTGACCAAGCCGGGGGTAACACGGGGACTTGAACCTCCGATCCCAGTGTTGGTAGGCCACGGAATAGGCCACTACACCGCCCAGGCGCCTGGTATACAGTACGTTTTAACTCTGCAGATGAACTATTAAAACATTTACCTTTTCCAGAATCTGACTCCGGGTGCGAATCAAAAGTCACGCCTAAAAGCACGTTAGCCAAAGATCACATCACCCAACTTCCTGGCTCCCTCGAAAGATTTGAACGGAACAGTTGGCTCCCCATGTTGAGTCGGTTGAACCACTGCGGCGACAGAACAGATGTTCAGCCTGTCAGATACTCATGTGTTAACACCGAGGGAGGCTCTTCCAGAGCGCGGCACCACTGTTCTACTTGGCTGAGCCAGGCAGTGCTGATAAGGCCTGGTGATCAATAGGAGTCTAAAGCAGATGCTTAAACATTCATTAATACTCTCACTTTAGCATTGACCCCCCCCCCCTCCCGCCAGAGCTGACAAAAGCCCCCTCGGTCACAGACTAGTGGTCTCCACACAGCATGTCAAACACAAAAAGATGCTTATTTAAGTATGAAATATGGCTGGGTGAGCATGGTGGTATTATGTTCAGACCGACCCTGCCCCTCATAGTGAAACAGGTGTCGTGGACTGATTTGTAAGATACTCAACGCAGTTGTGATAACAAGATTTATTGCAAACATAAACTGCTGCAAATGATTACAGTGGGGGATATGATTTATGCCTCCTTTACTGAGACAATCAACATAATTTCCCCTGGTAAGACACAACTACACACACTTACACAAACGCATGCAGATGGACAATTCACACATAAGCACACATTTCCCTGCGCGTGTGCACGCATACCGCCACGGACATGTACAAAAACATGCAAAAATACACAACACACATACAAACAAACACACGCACAAAGTGGTCGCTGATCTGATATTGCGCTGCAAGAGCTTCTCCGGCTGAGATCATATCTCATCCCACATCAATACAACCTCCTGTGAGGAGCTTTTTAAATATCTACCTCCTGCCTGTGGCTCAAACAGGTAGATAGCCACACACACACACACACACACACACACACACAGACACACACACACACACACACACAAGAATTTCCCTAATTTGGAGACATCATCAACTCAATTAACTACAGACAAAATTACTGAGAGGCAATTGTTTAATCTATCCTCTTTGAACCAAATATTTATTAATTCAAGAAAATCATACAGCATAACCTCATTGATCCTTCTGCTCTCCAAAAAGAAATAACAACAAAACCCCTTTCTAGCAAATTTTTTAAAAAAAAATCACCCTTTTCCAAGTTATCTGTGTTTGGTGAGGATGGGACCATCCGTCTGTGCAGCATTTCTCTGTGTCTAGTGTCCTTGCTATTGCTTTTGCTAGGGGGTCTCTACTGCGCTTTTGATTTTCATCCTAAAAGCGTAGCTGGATATCTTCAGGCCCCCACCTGCTTTTATACTACCCTTTATGTAGCTCTGTTATTAATTTAGTTTTCCCAGTATTTACATATACAGACAAGGTTCATGGAATATATCCAGATGAAAAGGCAACACAAATGAGAGGAATCAATTTCATGTATACACGAGTTTTCATATTTCCCATGCGGCTTGTAAATTATTGTCTATTATGCACAATTTGTCTTCAAACGGCCTCTTAAGCATTTCAGAATACCCTGTAGACAGATAATCGATCCACCACATCGATCTTATGAAACATTTTCTTGCGTAATATCATCAATTAGGACAATACAAAACAAAATTAAATTAATTTAAAATGAATATGAATCCATGCAAATGACTGTAATTCAAGTCTGTCTTCCTCTTCCTCTTCCTCAGGGGTACCACTCAAAAAGGAAGCTCTTCTCCTCAGACAACTTCTTGTAGCATATGGCTTTTATTTCACAGTTCGTTGTTACTCACAGTTAATCTTCCCAGGTTTAGGTTTATTCCGTATCTATGCAGCCAATTTATCTTTGAAATGACTAAATATTCTTAAATTAATAAAACGTGCGCTCATGCAAGTGTCTGTGAATGTTCTCATTCATGTTCTCATTCATGTTCTCAGTCATGCAAGTGCACTACCTCCAATGTGGTTGGAGAGGGTGTAGACTCCAAGGGCCCTATTTAAATAATCTATCGCGCATGGCCTAAAGCGCATGGCCTAAAGCGCATGGCGCAATTGCAGTTAGGCATGTCCAAATCCACTTCTGCTTGTTAAACGGTGCGTAATCTGGGCACAAAGTAAGGCGCAAGGGGTTGTACTTAGTCCGTTAATTAATCATAGGAGTGTTTTCAGCATAACATGAGTTAAACCAGTCAGAGTGTCATTTCTCATTCCCTTAAAAGCAAGGTGCAAGGCGCATTGCTATTTAAATGGTGGTTTCAGCAAAGTGAAGAAACAAGCGATTTTTGGCTGAGGGAAGGGATCTGCTCGTGTGTGAAATGAAAGTGCTTGAGCAGACCATCTGCAGGAGCAGCAGGAATCCACCAGAGTGCAGATTTCATTTTGACATTTACGTTTTAAATACTGTGATGTGTCGTGTGATCGAGTAGCGCGGTCGCCTCACAGCAAGAAGGTCCTGGGTTTGAGCCCCGGGGTAGTCCAACCTTGGGGGTCGTCCCGGGTCATCCTCTGTGTGGAGTTTGCATGTTCTCCCTGTGTCTGCGTGGGTTTCCTCCGGGTGCTCCGGTTCCCTCCCACAGTCCAAAGACATGCAGGTCAGCTGAATCGGCCATACTAAAATGTCCCTAGGTGTGTGTGTGTGTGTGTGTGTGTGTGTGTGTGTGTGTGTGTGTGTGTGTGTGTGTGTGTCGGCCCTGTGTGATGGCCTGGCAGCCTGTCCAGGGTGTCTCCCCACCTGCCGCCCAATGGCCACTGGGATAGGCTCCAGCATCCCCGCGACCCTGAGAGCTGGATAAGCGGTTTGGATAATGGATGGATGGATGGATGGATGGATGGATGGATGACTAAATATCCCAGTGGTGAAAACGTTTTCCCTTAATTTGTATACTCTTGTTTCCTCACATTTCAAGGCTTCTCTTTGGTTGTCAGCAATTATGGAGGGCACATCAGTTTTGCAACATGTGTACATTTGCCTGATACAATAAAATAGAGAAACACGGAGCACATAAGCATACATTACACACACACACACACACACACACACACACACACATACGCGCACACACAAATTCATTGACATAGAGGAATCTGCCCAGCTAAGTGTTGAGGCCGGCACTACATATTTGGAATAGAGATGGTCTCAACCTATCTTTGACTGATGCTCTTAATGAGATACTCTCTGTTGGCTAAATGGTCAGAGCTTTTATTTCCCCGGTGAGCCATTGAGCTTGTTTCTACATGGTCACACTATTGCATGCTTTTCCACTGGTGAAATTACACTGGTATTTCAGTGGGCCTGCTAACACTTACTATCAGTCACCCCATCATCCAAGTACAGTTCACACACACACACACACACACACACACACACACACGCGCGCGCGCGCGCGCGAAGGCATACTCCATCATTCATCTCAGCATGTTTATGGAGGCTCTTGGATCAATAGGCAGCCAGCCTCTGGACATCAAGAATCAATACTGCAGCACATATGGAAGACCCAGAGCAAGAACAAAGCCAGACCATGCACATACACCTGCACACAATTGCTCACACAACATGCATGCACAACTCAGACAATGCACACCGCCACGGCCAAAGGCGGATTTCTGGAATGCCGGGTGCTAAGTGACAAGTGATCCGTTTGGAGCAAAGCTCTATCCTGGCCCTCAGTTATCGTCATATGGAGGATAAGGCACATCTGGATGCATTCAAACGCCATTGCTGGCCTCTCTGCCTTACGTTATTCAGACAGTTATAACACACGGTGCTGTGATACCTACCATTCATACACCAGACTTTGCTCTTAGCTAGAGGAGACTGAGCAACTTGTGATGTTTGTTTTCAAAATTGTCCGTTGGGAAGAAAAAAAAAGATTTTATACTCTTTAGATACTCAGTCTTACAGAATACGATGCAAATAATGCTCATAATGGGGTTAATGGAGTCTAATTTATCACATTTGCTTTCAAAATTATTTTTTTCATGGTTTTTTTTTTTCCAAATATGGAGTAATCTATTGAATCAACTCACCCCACCCGCCCGCCCCAAAAGTAGATACTTGGTGTTTTATAATAAGGCACCTTGTATTGCTGTTGTTGCTATTGCTGTGAATGCAAGTCAAAGACACTGTGTTCTGACTGAAATAGCTTTTTTGCACAGCCTTCATTGCTGTATAAATAGCACACACAAAAAAACCAACCCTCCACCAAAATGTTTACCTGTGATTAAATGAGATGCAGTTCGTCTTCTGGAAACTAAGCATGTTGTTCTCTGAGAAGCTGGCTGGGGTGAGGCTGGGGGGGGTGGGGGTGGGTACGGGAGAGTAAAGGAATGAAGGGAATATGCTGAAAAAAATAACAGGCAATTAGGAGATAGAGAGGGGTAAGAAGAAAATATATGTTGGACGATTTCAACCAAGCTTGTCACAACAGTCCCAGGGGACTCTCAGCTGTCTGTCTGTTTGAGCTGATACACACAAGCACACGCAAACATGAGCCAATGTCAGTCTGTGTAAGTTCATCACATGCACAGAAACCCATGTGCGTGCATGTGCACACACACACACTTGCTTGCTGGTTGTCCATCGTATCCGGTGATGACCATCTTCTCCTATTTGTGAGTCCTTCGGTGGCTGAATAGTCCAATCCTGGATGCACAGTTGCGGTTGCAGACCAGGCATGTAAAAGTGGTGCTGGGGGGGGTAGCTTTGCGAGCATGCCTCTTCGCACGCTTTGCTACACAGTGTTGTGTGCACTGGTGCGGCAGGAGGCAAGTTCCTCCTAAGAAGAGGGGTTGATCTGGCATCTTTTCAGTGTGGTCTTCATTTGGTCTTTGAACCGCTTCTTCTGCCCACCAGCAGTGCGTTGACCAAGGTGTAGTTGGTCGTAGAGGACTTTATGTGGGAGTCGTTGGCTGGGCATGCGAATGCCCAAGCCACCTGAGTTGATGGTGGTTTAGGGTAGACTCCACGCTGCAGCTGCCTGCCCTTTCTAACACCTGTGTGTGGCGCTCTGTCCTCCCAAGTAATGTCGAGGATCCTCTGGAGACATCTCACATGGAAGGCCTCCAGGCTTCTGAGATGGTGGCTGCAGATGGTCCATGCCTTACATCCATAGAGTATTGTGGAGATGCACACTGCTCACACACACAAACACACACACACACACACACACACACACACGCGCGTGCGCGCGCGCGTGCATCAGTATGTATGAGTCTCTGGACAGTTGGGTCAGTTAGTACCCTGCAGGCTGTAACACCTCGAACCCTCTCAAAACACTTTAATTAAAATGTCTCCAACAATTACAGCACATCCCATGGCTTTGACCTTCACACCTCCCATGCATAACATCTCACACTTTGTCCAATGCGCATACTCCGACACACACACACACACAGACACACACACACCTGTGCTGCTATGTCTTGCTTTGACTGTTGTCCTCGTTTTTGCTTGTACGGAAAGTTTACATGGTCTTGTTGGGGTACTTTTGACCTTCACAACCTCTGGGCCGATGTGACTTATTCAAAAGGCATTGTGAAATTTCCACAGTGCAAGGTTGTCTCTCTCAGTTTAGTCCCCTCAGCTCCTGAAAGGACACATCTGCTCGGCAATTGACTTTAAAGCTCAATGCTTGTTTGGTGTAGCACGTGAGCACGTGTTTGGGTTTATGTGTGCCATGTATACATGGCCCTTTAATAATCAGTTTAATCTGGTATTCAGTAGTGATACTCTCTCTCTCGCTCTATAAACAAGTGAAAACACCATCAAAGGGCAGACATCTTGCCGCTCGTCTCCAAGGCAAAACACATACCGCGATACTAGAGGAGGGATCTTATTTTAAAGGAAGGCTTCACTGTTGTCTGTAGCCAGACCTCATTAAAATGTTGTGGAGCATTGTTTCAAATCATACAGACACAAACTTCACCAATTACTTTAGCATTGAGAAACTTGCCACTGTGGAATCTTTTCATCAGCGGATCGGGGCTGTTTTAATTTCCTTTTTCAAAAACGGGATTGGCACGGTACAGTGAAGCATATTTTCATTTATTTCAGGTTTATTCACAATATTTTTTTTTGAAGAGGAGCAAAATCGGGTTTAATTTGGAGCAACTTCTTGCTGTCGACGCAGCGCATCAAAACCATCTATAAACTTCTGCACTGGTGTTAGGGCTCGGTCTGTTGACCAACCTAGCAACCAGCAATGAGAGCGGGGGAAGGGCGCGTCTGAAACACCTGCAGCCTATCTACTCGTTAACCACTCTAGTATAAGTTTGTTTGCTTTCCAGAACTCGTCGCTAGTTCGTCCTGAACAGTCCCGTGAGTAGATTCTTCGTCTCGAGTTTTGTGACATTTCTGTGTCTCCCGGTGGAGTACAGATTGTAGTATTCTCCGTGTTTTTGCTTGTTTGATTATTCCCTTGTGTCAGTTCTCCTTGAGAGCTTGTTCGGAGAAGGACTCTCTTTGTGTTTTCCCCATTGGATTTTCCCATCGTGATTTTCTAGTTGAGATCAAGTTTTTGATATTCTAATTTCTCCTCTCTCACTGTGGATCTTATTACTCGGTTGGACTTCTACCTTAAAGGAGCAGTTTGTGTTTTTTCCCCTTTCGGACTTTAAAGGAGCAGTTTGTGTTTTTTCCCCTTTCGGACTTTAAAGGAGCAGTTTGTGTTTTTTCCCCTTTCGGACTTTAAAGGAGCAGTTTACGTTTTTTCCCTTTCGGACTTTAAAGGAGCAGTTTACGTTTTTTCCTTTTCGGATTAAGGGGGCAGTTTACGTTTTCCCATTTTTAAGAAGCTATTCTCAAGTTCCGCCTGAAGCGCCTCCCCCTTCTGTCCAGGCCCGGCCGGCTCTCCCCTACGAGTCCTGCCAGGTTGGTGCTTTACTTTGTCTTGTGTTGTCGCTATTGGGTTCGTTCTACAAACCCCTTAACAGTACGAACTAGCCTCTCACTATGAACCCAGACAACCCAGACGCCAATCCTGTCCAGGCTGCTCTCTATAAGCAGATTCAGCTTACAGCCTCCCACGGCCAGCAACTACAAGAGGCCGCTGTTGCCATGCAGGGCCTCCGGGCTCAGGTGCAACCCCTCCAGGCTTCGGTGGATTCTCTTTCGGCCCAGCAAGCGGCGCTCGCGAGCCAACAAGAGGAGGTTCTTAAGCAGTTGCAAACTCTCACAGCGGCTATCACCATCCAGCCAGCTGTCCCACCAGTTCCGGCCGCCCCTCCTCCAGCAGTGCCCGCAGCCGTTGCCTTAGACAATCCTACCGTTTATGTTTCGGATTTCCGGGAGCCCAGTATCTCCAATCCCAAGCCTTTTGATGGCAACTTTGAGACCTGTGCCACGTTCATCATGCAGTGTGAGCTTTTCTTCGCCCACCATTCCAGGGGGTTCACCACAGATGCTGCAAAAGTTGCTTACGTGACTAACCTGCTGACTGGCCGCGCTGCTCAGTGGGCCACTGCTTCCTGGTCCATGGGGGCCAGTTTCTGCTCTTCCTACGATGACTTTGTGGCTGAGCTTCGGAAGGTATTCCATCATCCAGTGTACGGTCAGGATCCGGGTGTCCGATTGAGCAGGATCCAGCAGGGCAGTGGCAGTGTCACTGACTACTCAGTCGAGTTCAGGCTGGCTGCGGCTGAGAGTGGCTGGAACGACCAGTCACTTCGGGTAACCTTCCGTAGGGGCCTCAGCGATGCCGTCAAGGATCAGCTAGCCACCCGGGAGGATCCTACCTCTCGACGACCTTATCAGCCTTGCCATCCGCATCGATGGACGTCTCCGCGAGAGAAGGCGCGAGCGAGGTCTACGGGGAACCGTTTCTACCTCTCAGCCATCCAGAGCTTCCGAAGGGGGCTCTTCTTCGTCGCACTCCACTTCCCCTGTGGCAAGCCTCTCCTCCTCCCAGACAGTGACAGAGGAGGAACCTATGCAGCTTGGGCGTACACGACTGACTCCCGCTGAACGTGAGGCCCGGTTCAAGGCAGGTCTCTGTCTTTACTGCGGTCTTAAGGGACACCGGATCAGCGAGTGTCCTACGCGGCCAAAGGATTAGGCTCACTGGGACCCCGGGAGATCCTAGTGAGCCGTCTTTCCTGTTCCCGCCATCCTGCTCCGGCTAACCATCTTGTGAGCGTTACCCTGGCTTGGGCAGACCAGCGGCTCACTGTAGGCGCACTCATCGATTCGGGAGCTGATGGGTGTTTCTTGGACTCTACGTTTGCTGCTCAAGCTAACATTCCATGTGAGGAATTGGAGAGGCCAATAGAGGCCTTTGCTCTGGATGAGCGCCGCCTGGCCAGTGTTACCCGACAGTCCTGTCCCGTGTCTCTCACTATTGCTGGAAACCATGTGGAGAGCCTTCAGTTCTTCGTCATCCAGTCTCCCTTAGTTCCTGTGATCTTGGGGCGTCCCTGGTTGGCTCAGCATGAGCCACACATTGCTTGGTCGTCTGGTAACATTTTGGAGTGGAGCTCCTCCTGTCACGCCCGGTGTCTTCAGGCCGCACCTGGTCCAGCAGTCCAGACTGTTCCGA
Source organism: Lampris incognitus (assembly GCF_029633865.1). Lineage (NCBI taxonomy): Eukaryota > Metazoa > Chordata > Actinopteri > Lampriformes > Lampridae > Lampris > Lampris incognitus. The sequence continues at coordinate 20,551 of NW_026611088.1, forward strand.
TTGCCCCTCCTCCCGATCTTTCCTCTGTTCCTCCCGAGTATCATGATCTCGGGGAGGTCTTCAGCAAGACGCGGGCTCAGTCTCTCCCTCCGCATCGGCCATATGATTGTGCTATCAACCTCCGTCCTGGGGCCTCTCTCCCTAGCAGTCGTCTTTACAGCCTTTCCATCCCCGAGAAGGCTGCTATGGACGATTACATTTCAGAATCGTTGGCGGCAGGGCTCATCCGACCCTCATCCTCCCAGGTGGCAGCTGGTTTCTTTTTCGTTAAGAAGAAGGATGGTGGTCTCCGACCCTGCATTGATTATCGCCAACTCAACGACATCACCATCAAGAATAAATACCCCCTGCCTCTGATGAGCTCCACCCTCGAACCCCTGACCCAGGCGACTGTCTTCACTAAGCTGGATCTCCGGAACGCCTACCATCTCGTTCGGATCCGGAAAGGGGACGAGTGGAAGACAGCCTTTAAGACTCCCCGTGGTCATTATGAGTACCTGGTAATGCCGTTCGGCCTCACCAACGCCCCGGCGGTGTTCCAGGCACTCATGAATGACATCCTTCGCGACATGCTCGACCAATTCGTTGTCGTCTACCTTGATGACATCCTCATCTTCTCCAGGTCCCTCGAGGAGCATGTCCAGCACGTGCGGCAGGTTCTCGAACGCCTCCTTCGTAACCGGCTGTTCGTCAAGGCTGAGAAATGCCTGTTCCATTCTGAGTCAGTGGACTACTTAGGTTTTATCGTGGAGGGAGGCAAGACTCGAGCTGATCCTCGCAAGATCAAAGCGGTGGTGGAATGGCCGGATCCTAAGTCACGTAAGGAACTGCAGAGCTTCCTCGGGTTCGCGAACTTTTACAGGAGGTTCGTCCGAAACTACAGCTCTGTAGCAGAACCCCTCACCCGTCTAACCTCCCCCTCTCAGCCGTTCGTCTGGTCCCCAGCTGCTCGCTCTGCATTTCTGTCTCTCAAGGAGAGGTTCACCAGTGCCCCCGTCCTACTCCATCCCGATCCCAAGAGGCAGTTCATAGTTGAGGTGGACGCTTCGGACACCGGATTGGGGGCTGTGCTCTCCCAACGATCAGAGGCCGACCAGAAGGTTCATCCTTGCGCGTTCTTCTCCCGCCGGTTCCTTCCCGCCGAGGAGAACTACGATGTTGGTAATCGGGAGCTTCTCGCTGTAGTGGCTGCACTTGAGGAATGGCGCCATTGGCTGGAGGGGGCAGAGCATCCATTTACCATCTGGACTGATCATAAGAACCTGACGTTCATCCGGGCAACCAAACGTCTCAATGGTCGGCAGGCACGGTGGGCCAGTTTCCTCAGTCGGTTCGACTTCACACTGACTTATCGTCCTGGCTCCCGCAACACCAAGGCAGATGCTCTGTCTCGTCAACACCTTAAGGAACCTGTAACGGTGGAGCCAAGTCCCGTCCTCCCTGAGACCAAGGTCGTTGGCGTGGTGACCTGGGGCCTTGAAACGGTGGTCAAGCGCGCCTTGCGCTCCAGTCCAGCCCCGAGCAACGTGCCGCCTCGCCGACTGTTTGTTCCGGACTCAGTGAGGTCTCGGGTCCTCAAATGGGGCCACACCAGTCAGCTCGCTTGCCACCCTGGAGTCCACCGCACTTTCACTTTCATAGCTCGACGGTTCTGGTGGCCCACTATGAGGAGGGACGTCAAGGAGTTCGTCATGGCCTGCACCATCTGTGCCCGCAGCAAGGCCTCTCACCAGGCACCGGCTGGTCTGCTGCAGCCCCTTCCTATTCCCAGTCGGCCCTGGTCCCATGTGGCGTTGGATTTTGTCTCTGGACTTCCTCCGTCTCAGGGCAACACAGTGATCCTGACGGTGGTGGATCGCTTCAGCAAGGGTGTTCACCTGGTGGCTTTGCCTAAGCTTCCTTCTGCTTCAGAAACCGCTGACCTCCTGATGAGCCACGTCTTCCGTTTGCATGGACTTCCCAAGGACATTGTGTCAGACAGAGGGCCCCAGTTTGTTTCCCGTGTGTGGCGTGCTTTCTGCAAGGGGTTGGGCGCCTCGGTCAGCCTTTCGTCGGGATATCATCCGCAGACTAACGGACAGACTGAGAGGATGAACCAGAGTGTGGAATCTGCTCTCCGTTGCGTCGCTGCCAAGAAGCCAACCTCCTGGAGTCAGTTTCTCCCCTGGGTCGAGTATGCGGTCAACTCCCTGGTCAGCTCCGCCACCGGCCTCTCGCCCTTTGAGGCATCCCTGGGTTACCAGCCGCCCGTCTTCTCTGCACAGGAGTCCGAAGTGGAGGTTCCCTCCGTGCAGACTCATCTGGACCGCTGTCGTCGTGTCTGGGAGATCACCAGGGCTGCGCTGCTCCGTGCTACGGAACGTGCCAGACGAGGAGCTAACCGTCGCCGATCCACAGCACCAGCTTACCAACCCGGACAGAGAGTCTGGCTGTCCACCAAGGATCTCCCCCTTCAGTCCTCTGCCAAGAAGCTGAATCCCCGGTTCGTTGGACCCTTCGAGATCCAGGAAGTACCCAGTCCTGCAGTTGTGCGTCTTAAGCTCCCGGCCTCCATGAAGATCCATCCGGTTTTTCATGTGTCCCGAGTAAAGCCTGTCTCCGAGAGCCCCCTTATGCCTCCGGCCCCAGCTCCGCCTCCCCCTGAGATTGTGGATGGGCATCCACAGTGGAAGGTCCGTCGGCTGATGGACGTCCGACGCAGGGGACGGGGGTTCCAGTATTTGGTTGACTGGGAGGGCTATGGGGTGGAGGAACGAAGCTGGGTATCCCGCCAGCTCATCATGGACCCTGGTCTGCTCGCTGAGTTCTATCGCCGTCACCCTGACAAACCTGGCAGGTCGCCTGGTGGCTCCCGTAGAGGGGGGGGTACTGTTAGGGCTCGGTCTGTTGACCAACCTAGCAACCAGCAATGAGAGCGGGGGAAGGGCGCGTCTGAAACACCTGCAGCCTATCTACTCGTTAACCACTCTAGTATAAGTTTGTTTGCTTTCCAGAACTCGTCGCTAGTTCGTCCTGAACAGTCCCGTGAGTAGATTCTTCGTCTCGAGTTTTGTGACATTTCTGTGTCTCCCGGTGGAGTACAGATTGTAGTATTCTCCGTGTTTTTGCTTGTTTGATTATTCCCTTGTCAGTTCTCCTTGAGAGCTTGTTCGGAGAAGGACTCTCTTTGTGTTTTCCCCATTGGATTTTCCCATCGTGATTTTCTAGTTGAGATCAAGTTTTTGATATTCTAATTTCTCCTCTCTCACTGTGGATCTTATTACTCGGTTGGACTTCTACCTTAAAGGAGCAGTTTGTGTTTTTTCCCCTTTCGGACTTTAAAGGAGCAGTTTGTGTTTTTTCCCCTTTCGGACTTTAAAGGAGCAGTTTACGTTTTTTCCCTTTCGGACTTTAAAGGAGCAGTTTACGTTTTTTCCTTTTCGGATTAAGGGGGCAGTTTACGTTTTCCCATTTTTAAGAAGCTATTCTCAAGTTCCGCCTGAAGCGCCTCCCCCTTCTGTCCAGGCCCGGCCGGCTCTCCCCTACGAGTCCTGCCAGGTTGGTGCTTTACTTTGTCTTGTGTTGTCGCTATTGGGTTCGTTCTACAAACCCCTTAACAACTGGTTAATTATGGGATTATTTAAGGGGATCTGCTTCGTGCTGTTGTGAAGCCAGCAGACACACAAACGCAGGCCAATTGGCAATATCCTCGAGTGCAAAGTGGATCCCCCCCCCCCCCCGCCTGCGTCCATTTGGCGTACAATGTTGTGGCTCAAAAGGAACCTGCGTGCACTGAGATGGTGTGGTGGCTCAGCTGGGCGTGAGTGTTGATACAGATTCGCTGGCGTAATACAACTTTGTTGTCTATTTCGAAACTGTGCTCACCCCTCCTTCGGCTCAGACCACGTCCAAGCACAGACGCTGGTGCATTGAACTATTCTCGCAGTTTAGGTGCAGGCACACGGGAACTTCTATCCAAATGTGTTTTAATGCATAGAAGATAGAAGAAGACGTTATAATTTATGAAAACCCATAGGGAAATTCATCCTCTGCATTTAACCCATCCTAGCTGCAGCGCCCGGGGACCAACTCCAGTTGGTCATCACGGTGGCCCAGCACTGTTGCTTCACAGCAAGAAGGTCCTGGGCTCGAACCCCAGGCCATCCCAGGTCCTTTCTGTGTGGAGTTTACATGTTCTCCCTGTGTCTGCGTGGGTTTCCTCCGGGTGCTCCGGTTTCCTCCCACCATCAAAAAGACATGCATGTTAGGGTTAATACTCCTGCCTGTGCCCCTGAGCAAGGCAACGGAAAGAAGAACTGGAGTTGGTCCCCGGGCGCTGCAGCTGCCCACTGCTCCAATACAATAGGATGGGTTAAATGCAGAGAACAAATTCCATTGTAAGAATACAATTCGTTGTGAGAATACAATGTCAAATAAAGTGGCTTTCAGTTCTTCTTTCCTATTGCCTTGCTCAGGGGCACAGATAGCAGTATTAACCTAACATGTCTGATGGTGGAAGGAAACCCACACAGACACGGGGAGAACATGCAAACTCCACACAGAAAAGACCTGGGATGGCCTCGGGTTCGAACCCAAGACCTTCTTGCTGTGAGGCAACAGTGCTAACCACTGGACCACCGTGCCGCCCTCCTCCTCCTCCTTCTTCTTCTTCCTCCTCCTTCTTGGATGGATGTTATTCTACGCATTTCACCCCAATGAAGTAAATCATCAAACCAATAGCAACAACGAACTGAATGAATAAGTTAACCAGAAAAAAACATCGACAAGTGGCCGCTGAATTTGATGAAAATCCAGTGAATTTACTTACGCTCATCATGATGTGTGGGAAATGAAAGTTTTCTTGCTTTTCTTCAGGGGTGCTTTGATTCAGCTATGCGGCGAGTTAATCGATACTGACACTATCAGTGAATTAAGTTTTTGTCATTACCATTCTTAATGATGCCCGATGACGTATTAACGAGGCCTAGGTCAGGGCTCCGGACTGGTTTGAGGAATAGAACTGAAAACTGGACATCGATGACATTTGAACTAAAACGTAAACATAATCATCTTTAATTGTTCCGGAACAGAGTTATTAATTTCAACTCACTTATTACTGGTTAATGATATTGTTTTTTCGTCCATGTAATATTCAACAAGCCATCGAATTTATCCTCATCTGCAATTAAGATTTCAAGTATTGTTTCTGTTCTCCGCATTAAAATTGATGAATGTAAAAGAAACCGTGTTGTTTTTTATGACCCACATGGTCTCTTCTCCACTTAGTTTCCCAGGGTTTTGTTCTAACGACTTCGATGTAAAATATTTAATGGGCCTGAAATATTTTCATACGGTCAGAAGAGTTAACAATAAAAGTGAAGGAAGAAAAACACGTCACACGTGTCATTTATTGTTCAATACGTCAGTTTTATTATTTCGGTTAACAGGGTCACACAAATAATGTGTTTTAAGCATGTTGCATACATGTATTTGGGCCCTATGAAATTCATGTTAATAGTGGGCGTCCGCATCCTGGTATCACCCCAAAGCGTGTAGTACACCCGCCGGTCCAACGTGTCAGTGTGACGGTTTGCCTCCGCTCAGGCGTGACAAGTACGAAGTATGAAGTATGAAGGTGAAGTGCCAGCAGGGGGCGATGATTAAGAGGTGAAGGCAGGTTAGGGTTAGGGTTGGGTTATGGTTAGGGTTAGGGTGAGGTGAGGGATTTTGGAAAATGCTGTATGCTTCTTTTCCACCGTGGGGAGTGGCTGGCATTGAGTTAATCATCGCCCCCTGCTGGCACTGCACCTTCATACACGCGTGTACTTTGCACGCCTGAGCGGAGGCAAACCGTGACACTGACACGTTGGACCGGCGGGTGCATTCCATTCTCTGGCTTGATACTGCGTCCGGGTAGCATAGCGGTCTATTCCGTTGCCTACTAACGCGGGGGTCTCCGGTTCGAATCCCCGTGTTACCGCCAGCTTGGTCGGGCGTCCCTACAGACACAGTTGGCGGTTGGGAAGCCGGATGTGTGTCCTGGTCGCTGCACTAGCGCCTCCTCTGGTCGGTCGGGGCTCCTGTTCAGGGGGGAGGGGGAACTGGGGGGAATAGCGTGATCCTCCCACGCGCTACGTCCCCCAGGTGAAACTCCTCACTGTCAGGTGTAAAGCAGCGGCTGGCGACTCTGAGGGAGCATGGGGTAGTCTGCATTCCTCCGGGGATCGGCAGAGGGGGTGGAGCAGCAACCAGGACGGCTCGGAAGAGTGGTATAATTGGCCGGGTACAACTGGGGAGAAAAGGGGGAGGGGGATGGTACTGGTATTTTATTTCATTCTGATCAGTTTAGGAACACAATGGGGGCAAGAACGCAAGCGCAGAGTCATTAAAATATTGTTTTCAAGTCCTGGTCTAGGTTAATGAAAAAGTGAACCTTCTTTTTTTTAAAATCTTAAACCAGATAACAATGTACTGGAAACGTGAAACTACCCCACCTCAACGGTAAAACATTTTCATTAAGAAAATATGAAGCTGAGACTTCGCGTGCATCAAGGAAGTGGAACAGCTTCTCCTAATTTACTGCGTGCCTCGGGTCACCGTACCGACTTAACTCAGACAGTAGTTACGTTACCCAGCACAACACACATCTGAGTGGGAACAATCTGCTGCTGGGTTTTGCCTGTTCAGCGCTTCTCCGTGGAGCAGTAACGCAGCAAAGCACACATCCACAGCCAGGATCACACATGCTGTACAAAGATAGATGTGTTGGTATTTGACAGAAATTCCCAACACCCACACACACGCACACGCTCAAACAAACAAAAACAAAACAAAACGACACAAAACACGCGCGTGCGCACACACACACACTATAACAAACGCAACTAACGTGTGGGCGCATGCGCACACAGTATATGAACACATACACACATACACAGGGCAGCTTGGCGCTTTCTGTGGGCTACAAGACAGACATGACGTACTGGAGCTTGGCAATAGGGAATAATGATGGCGGCCATGCCCATGATTGGTTATCCCATTCAGACTATAGTCTGTGATTGGTTGTCTTACTGGCCTGGCTCCCATCATGCATCACACACATTTATCCACTCCTCCAGCTCTGCTCAAGTTGGACCTATCCATCTCTCTCTTGTCTCTCTTTCTCGCTCTCTCTCAACCCCTCCCCCTTCCCTCCCAGTGTCCTTACCTCTTCTAATCTATCTTTCTACCTCCATGTCCCCTCTATCACTTCCCCATCTCTTGCTCCTGCCCCCTCCTTGCTTTACATATCCATCTCACCTCCATCCTTTTAACTCTTCCTTTTTATCTCTTCCTTCTCACTTCGCTTTTCTCTGTACACCTTTCACATCTTTTTTTTTGCACATTTGCCCCTCCTTCCCTCTCCTCCGTGGCTTTATACACCTCTTCCTTCATCTTTCACACCTATCCTTCATTTCCCTCCATTTCTCTCTCACTCCTCCTCCTCTTTACCAACCATCCTCCTGCAACTCATTTTCCTCTGCATGCTGATAAAGCGAGGGGATGAATATGTGGAGGCATTTATCAGGCATATGTTTTACTGGTGACAGGGACCACAGCGGGGATAAGGGGAGAGGGAATATGATTTAGATAGAGATAAGAAACAAAGGTGGGGGAAATATGGCTGAGATAGAGTGGTAAGCACGGTAAACTATACTTATTTAATCCCCCCCCCCCTGCGTGGCGCGTTACCTTATGGAGCCTTTGTCTATGGAAAGCTGTTTCACTCTGCAATCACGAACAGATTTATAACAGGTGTCTGTGCCCAAAACGATTGTCTCTTCTCTTCTCTTCTCTTCTCTTCTCTTCTCTTCTCTTCTCCTCTCAGTTTTGCCCTGTTCTACTTTATTCTGTTTTGTTTTACGTTTTATCAACTAACGGGGAAAAAAATCCGCTCACATGCTGGTACACAGTGCTGTAATATGAGTAGAGGAGCACTGTAGGAGATTCTATGGGGAGAAAGCTCTGTGTGGATATATACACGTATGTGTGTTTCTGTGTGTATGATTAACATTATCATGTTTCAGGAAATAACTAAACTATGACAGAGAGGTGTACATACCTGCTGTCATTTATGCGCACGTCCACAAAACCAGAGGTGATAAACTAAGATGCACAGGGGGAAAGCCATTAAATATTTTGCATTAATACAGTACTGCAAGAGGCAATTCTACATAACAAATACATCTATACATTGGACCACCACCTTCACAGGTTACACAACACATTAAAGGATAAACAACATCCTTTAGGCCACATCAAGAACCAGTATGCATAATTACCTATACAACCATATGCACGCTCATCCAGACACAGAGCCACAATTACACAAGTGCAAACAATACCACTTTTAAATAGCACAGTTTCCAAAGCAGGGGAGACATTTTCCCAGGGTGCATAAGTGGATTTATGAACTCACCACTAGAACAACTGGAGTCAAGTACACCTGGCTACAGCCTGCAAAATGGGGCGGCATTTAACGGCGAATGTTTAACGCCACCCATCGTTTGATTTGATTGGTTTAACTGTTGAATTTGGGTGGGGTTAAACATCGATTTGGGCGGGGTTAAACATCGATGTCTTGGTTTGGATTGGGCAGGGTTAAACAGGGTTGTGGTCAGGGTTAGAGGTGGTGGTGGTGGGGGGGATTAAACGTTAGCTGTTGAACCCCGCCCATTCTGCAGGCTGCAGCCTGGTGAGGGCAGAACTGAGCTAATATCAGCCGAATCATGAGCTTGAGCTTGGTTATCACTGCCACGACTTATTTCCGATGTGGATGCTGTTCCAAACCACTTTCCTATGTCCACATGAATTGAATGATGGCTAAGTTGCACATCGCTAAGTTTAGCTTTATTTACCACCAAGAATGTCCACATTAGTGTCGCCCACCCAATTCTGCGTAACTATAAATTCAAATTTGTAATATAATTGTTTGGTTGGTCATACAATGTGGATATGGTAGTTGTTTTTAATTGGCTAGACAGGGGGATTTTATTTATTTATTAATTTTTAACAAGGAATGGTTTCCTAAATGCAAACTATCACTGATTTGTGCTTTATGTTGCATTACAGGTCTTTCATTACCAAATTTTACGACTTAATTTTACTTATAGCTGTAAAAGTATTTCAGTTTTATTGTTGAACTTGAATTATTGAAAAATTATATGGGAAACAGACAACAATTTGTGCAGATAGGTGACTACAAATCAACATGCATGAACATTACTTGTGGAGTCCCACAGGGGTCAGCATTAGGCCCTAAATTGTTTGTTCTGTATATCAACAACATATGTAAGGTATCAAGTCTATTGAAATTAATTTTATTTGCGGATGACACAACCATTTTTGTTTTGTTCCAGGGAGAATTTACAGGAGCTTTCGGAGTTGATCACAGTGGAAATGAAAAAGTTAAAAAAAATGGTCTGACAGAAACACATTATCATTAATGTTAAAGATGCTTTATAAAAAAAAGTGTAGGAGTGAGCAAGAGCTACATTTTCAAACAAAACAGAAACTCAGCTAAAGTAGTGACTGCTGTGATAGGATACTGTTGATCACAGTCTGAGTAAAATCAAACAAAATATAGGTTTTTAGAACACTTCCGAGAAAAAGAAGGAAAGAGAAAGAACAAAACAATCAGGCCGAAGTAACGCATCATGGCTGCTATCAAGAGTGCCATCTCTACTGTTTGACAGCTGCCGTCAGACATTGTTTGTGACAGTGTCTATCAGTATGACCTGTCCAGTTCTTCCTGCCTCTCTTTGTCTCCCGTTCTCTCCTCCTGTTTCTCCCATTACCTGTCTCCCTCTTTCCTCATCCCCTCCTTCATCTTGTTGCCATCCCTTTATCTCTCATCCATCACCTGCTATACAGAATTGTCCCTCTGTGGTACTGTCCATCTGTCTGTCCATCTTTCAGTCTGTCTGTGAGGATTTCTTTTCCCTGCCCAGGCAAGTTTAGCTATCTTAGTGACACAGAGACAACACCCTCTCCTGAATTCCCCCCCTTTACCCCCCCACCCCGTTTCCCTCTCTCTCTCTCGCTCTCTCTCTTTTCATTCTCTTTCTCCCGATACCCTCCTTTTCGTTTCCTCTCTCTCTCTCATGGGATTGTTGTTATCAAAAGTGATAGTTCTCACTTGCTGAAAATAATAAGCAGCGTCTTTTGAAGTCTGGGATGGCTGTTTGACGTCTCTGTGGTGTTTCATGCAGATACTGCCTCCATTTGTGACGGGGATAAACAAAAGATTAAACTTATTTTAAGGTCAGTCACTTCACTGTGTGTGTGTGTGTGTGTGTGTGTGTGTGTGTGTGTGTGTGTGTGTGTGTGTGTGTGTGTGTGTGTGTGTGTGTGTGTGTGTGTGGTAAGTCAACCCTGAGGGGCCCTGGTGGCCTCCTGTCACCTTGCCAATCATATCAGTTAGGTGCGTGTGCTGATAACCTTATCTCTGCCTGAGCTCTGCATAGCCATAGGCCCTCCCCGTGACACACCAACACACCAACGTACACCAAACACAGACACACACACACACACACACACACACACACACACACACACACACACACACACACACACACACACACACACACAGATACACAGACTCTTTTTTACAAATAGCAAATGAAAGAGGCTGGAGAGCAGATAGGGATCAATGCAGCTAAATCAAGGACATGCACTACGCTGCTACTCTCTGTCTCTCTGTGGCTCTTATCTATAATGGAAAAGCCATACATTTACAGCTCCCTGCCTACCTTATGGTCACGCTCAATCACAACATAAAATACTGCTGTGGAGTGTGTTGCTCCGGGATAAAGAAGGCAAGAGGGCAAGAGAAATGCAGAATCTGTTGTGTGAATCCCAAAGTATTTTCAGAGTCCAGAATGGTTGGGGAGAGAAAAAGGGGGGGGGCGGTTAAGCGACAAAGAAGCAGAAATGGAGAGACTGACAGAAAGATCAAAATTACAGGGTGATAGAGAGGGTAATGTCTCTTGTTACTCTGTTGGCATTCTTGTTTTTTTTTCTCCTTTCATTTTAGGACGGGATAATCTTTTTTTTTTATTCCATGCATAGGTCCATTACATGTAAATCTTAATTAACTGATTACCATAGCACCTGCTTTGATGCCTGGAGTTTTGAAGCACACGATTTAATGTGCGTAGAAAAGGAGGGGGAGAGGGAGTGATTGGGGAAGGAGCACAGGTTAATGTGCATGGCACATCTCAAAGCTTTCTCGGCCTGACTCACAGGACGGCTGAGATCAGATGGAATGGTAGATTGCAGGTTTCATCCTCAGCCATTACCAATGCTTCTCTCACTCTCTCCCCTCATGGCGTCTTGACCAATCACCGCCTCTCTCGACCTATTTTTTTTCCTCTCGAAAGTTTTTAACGTTTTCTTCTCTCTTTCTTTCCCAACAGGGTCTATTTCTGACACACATTTTCTCTTTATCTCACACATACACATGATATTTCAGTGACACAATCAATCCCTTTCTGCGTTCTGTTTGTTGCTCTCTCTCTCTCTCTCTCTCTCTCTCTCTCTCTCTCTCTCTCTCTCTCTCTCTCTCTCTCTCTCTCTCTCTCTCTCCCCCGCTCTTTCTCTGTCTTTCTAACTTCCTCTCTCCTGCCCATTACTTCATTCAGTGAAAATGCTGCGCTTCAGCAGTCCTCTCCTGCTGGTGCAGACTGTCTTTAAATGGCCACATCATATTTGATGAAGCAGGAAGGGGGTGGTGAGATACAGCTAATATCTCTCCCCAGGTCTCTTCTCATGCCCCATTCTTCCTATCCTATTTACTGTGCTATGCTTGTGTGAGTGTACATATGTGTGTCTGTGTGTGGTGTGTGCGTGCATGCGTGCGTGTGCGTATATGTGTGCCCAAAGTCGCGATGATCCATCATGGACATACACACAACACAAACTCAGAGCATAACCATTCCCCACTATCTCATTGCCTCTAAACTCAGGGAAACATATTTCAGAGATTGTGTATTGCAGGTATGCTGTTCCTGACCAATTCCAGTTGGATTAAGGTGGGTGAAAATGTGCAGTCAGCTCTGGGGAAGTAGGAGAAACTTTCCACCCCGCTGACAAACACAAACACATAGCCTACACATCCTGTGCGTATAGTACACAGACGTTGCCATCTACTATAAGCTTACAGCACTAAAGAAGGTGCTTAATCTACTTGTTGGATTTTCCTCTCTCTATAGTACAGACCCAGTATCTACAGATTTTTGCTGTATAAGACTTTTTTTTTCTTTACGTACTCTGTTCAGAAAACACTTATTATTCAGTAAAAATCCTCCTTGCCAACTTAGATATTCTAGGATGTTCTTAAGACACTTCGATAGTCTGACGTCTAAGCTCCTGTTTTCTGAATATTCTTAGATACTTCGATTTTCTACTTTAGCGTGTTGTATTATGGAAGGGCATGAGAAAGGGCACTGTCCCCCCCCCAACCCCTTTATCTCCCCAATTGTACTTGGCCAATTACCCCACTCTACCGATCCGGGGAGGGCTGCAGACTACCATATGCCTCCTCCGATACACGTGGAGTCACCAGCTGCTTCTTTTCACCCGACAGTGAGGAGTTTCGCCAGGGGGACGTAGCATGTGGGAGGATCAAGCTGTTCTCCCCAGTTCCCCCTCCCCCCCGAACAGGTGCCCCAACTGACCAGAGGAAGCACTAGTGCAGCGACCAGGACACATACTCACATCCGGCTTCCCACCTGCAGACACGGCCAATAGTGTCTGTAGGGACGCCCGCCCAAGCCAGAGGCAACACGGAGATTCAAACCTGTGATCCCTGTGTTGGTAGGTAACTGAATAGACTGCTACGCTACCCGGACGCCCAGGCACTGTGTGTTTTATGTGTCACTGTCCAACCAAGTCAGTTTCTTTATATGTACCTACTTACTTGACTGATTAAAAACTATTTGGGTTTTTTTTTTTTAGATGCAATGAATCATGAATCAGCCTTCCTACTCCCTGACTAGTTTAGCTGTACCAGTATGGGGTGGGTGGATTTATGACCCCCCCAGAAAGGTACAGTGGAGTGCATCTAAAACTATATGCTGCTGTAAGACATTAAATATTTTTTTTATCATCATTATAATCCTCAGTGGTAAGAAAAGTGGCTAAATATATGTTTTCTTTACCCCCACCACGAATCTCTCTTAGCCTCTCCCTCGTATTCTATCACTTGGTATTGCCCTTGAGGTTTCCATAGAAATGCAATCGATGGAGATGCAATTATGACATGCTTTATCACGTCCAATGTGCACAAAAAATACATCTTTTGATACAGTTTTAAATGTTTCTGATGTGTCACTTTGTTTTTCTGGGTTGTTGTTTCGCTAAAATCACGATGCAGACGAGCTAACTTTAGCTCTGCTGAACCTGGTGCAGACACACCTATTTTACCATGTTGTTGTGAAGCATCCAATCGGTATATTTCCAAGCAATATGTAATGTTAGTTACTCAATTAAAAATGTGCAGTCAATACTGGGCCTGCTTCCAATTACAAACGGAAGACGATGATCCCGTATCGTTCTGTTCACAACAAAGCCACACAGCCAATGTTTAGGATTGTTTTAGTTGTGTGTGTGTGTGTGTGTGTGTGTGTGTGTGTGTGTGTGTGTGTGTGTGTGTGTGTGTGTGTGTGTGTGTGTGTGTGTGTGTGTATGTGTGTGCGCGCGTTCAAAACATTTGGTGATTGCACAAAAAAGCTCTCAAATTCTACACTTCTTTAATAACAGAACAGAACACAGTTTTATAAACAAAGCCGTACTTTATTATTAAAGTATATTATTAACTGCCAAAAATGCACATGGCATAATGGGGCAACCAATTAAGTCAAGTCAAGTAAATTTTATTTGTATAGCCCAATATCAAAAATGACAAATTTCCCTTAGGGGGCTTTACAGCAACGCAGCATTCTGTCCTTAGACCCACACATTGGATAAGGAACCACTCCCTAAAAAAAAACCCTTTAACAGGGAGAAAAAATAGGAAGAAACCTCAGGGAGAGCAACAGAGGGGATCGCTCTCCCAAGACGGACAACTTGCAATGGATGTTGTGTGTACAGAATAAAACACAATTTACAGAATACAACATTGAAAGAGGATAACAGAATTATAATGGAATTATAAGATATACGAAGAGTATGATGAGGAGGAAGTCAAGCAGTGTCCAGATGCCACCAGAACAATCTAAGACCCGAGCCATGTGACCAGCATCACCATGTAGACAAAAACAAAAAACACATTAGTCACATGTCTGAGTGAGAAAATTATATAACATTGAAACAGGATAACAAAATTGTTTGGATTTATAAGATATATAAAAATAAGATATGATGAGGGGGATGCCAAGCAGTGTCCAGGTGGCGATCACCATCACCATGGAGACCTGGGAGGAGGACAGACTGCACATGCACACACGGGAGACTCACATCACACCATTCACACACACAGAAGAAGAGAAAGGAGAAGACATCATTCAGACAGAGAGAAAAGACATGTGAGAGAAGAGAACAGTTTGCAATAGTCAATAATATATACAGGCGGCACGGTGGTGCAGTGGTTAGCGCGGTCGCCTTACGGTAAGAAGGTCCTGGGTTTAAGACCCGGGGTAGTTTAACCGTGGGGGTCGTCCCGGGTCATCCTGTGTGGAGTTTGCATGTTCTCCCCGTGTCTGCGGGGGTTTCCTCCGGGAGCTCCGGTTTCCTCCCACAAGTCCAAAGACATGTAGGTCAGGTGAATCGGCTGTACTAAATTGTCCCTAGGTATGAATGTGTGTGTGTGTGTGTGTGTGTGTGTGTGTGTGTGTGTGTGTGTGTGTGTGTATGTATGTATGTCGGCCCTGTGTGATAGTCTGGCGGCCTGTCCAGGGTATCTCCCCACCTGCCACCCAATGACTGCTGGGATAGGCTCCAGCATCCCCGCGACCCTGAGAGCAGGATAAGCGGTTCGGAAAATGGATGGAATAATCTATACACTATAATCTCATAAGCAGAACAGTGCTTGGTAAATTCATTGAGACAGAAACCGACCCGCCATGCGGTACAAGTTGTGAAGCACTCAACTTAAAGGCAACTAATTGTAGGCTAAGGCAAAAAAGATGAGTATTAAATTTGAATTTAAAGGACTCAACAGACTGATTGTCTGATGGCAGGCCCACCCACAGAAATGGCTGGGCCCCTGAAAAGATCCGTTCTCTGTCTGTCCTATTAAACACATACATGTAAACTGAGAGATAGGTACTTAGTAATGGGGGCTACATGGGCATATGTGCGCGTGCGCACACACACACACACAGGTAAGGAAATCACAGAAAGGTGACTCTGTTCATCTTGACACATTTAGTGGGAGAATCTCGCACTAAATGTCATGTCCAGATGAACTGATTCACCTTTCTGTGATCATAATAGAACCCTTGAAACACTTAAACACTCCAAGGTCAACAAAGATCTGCTACACGTACACCACACATTTCTTAGTAGAAAATGCAATTTCTTACCTTATGGCTTAATGTTTGCCTCTTATACAGCCATCTTCCTTGTCTTACTGGATACACTGTCCTCTATAATGTCTTTAAAGTCCACCTGTTTAGCCAGTTCACACTCAATGCTTATATTTAGGACGAACATGATTATTGCAGGCCTCCATGGCCCCCCATAGCAGCTGGGCCCTAGAAAGCCCCCCCCCCCCCCTTAAGGGCGGCCCTGCTGGAGAGACTTTGAGTACTTGGTGGACCTGGTTCTAATGATTTGTGCCATCATAAAGATGTTGAGCATCTCAGAGACAATGGTTATTCTGATATCGAAGATTACTTTCTTGTGAGATAATATGTACATATAACTTAAGAAGTAAAAAAACATTCTCTGGTTTGCCGCTGCATTGACCTCACACTTGTGAATATGCAAATATATGGTAAACATTAAATTTTTTTTTTTTTACTAAGAGGAACTGACTATTATCATGTAGTATGTCTCATTTCAATAACCTATTGCAGAGCCAACTCTTGGAATGAAAATTTGTCGACGCCTATTAATGAAAAATTAGTCTCAAGAAAGATGCTCCTGGCTATTAAAAATAGTGCACTAGCATATCTGCATTATGTTGGCTATGAAGTGATCCAAATTTAATTTGAGACTGATTTCAAACTTCTTATGGGATCTTGACATACCTGCATTCCATGAAGTGGCCACAGTCCATTTTGCTTTTGTGTCAGTAACAGCTGGATGTGAAAATAAGTGGATCCCCTTACCCATTCCCTAATTTTTCCATTTAAATTTACTCCTCTATAGAGAGCATAACTGATTAGCATAGTCGTCATACGCTGAGGACACTTGGGACATGTCCCCACCACTTTTTGTCATTGCCCATTTCGTTCCCACCACTTTTTTGAAAGCCTTTAGTTAGTGGAGCTTGCTAATGAATAAAAATGACATTAGTACATATTGTCATTAAGAGAGACCCAACATGCTTACTGATTGGTAAATCTTAATCTCAACTGGTGCGCACGAGTTAGTATCTCGTGAGCACGAGATACTAAGTCGTGAGCATGAGATAGTATCTCGCGCTCACCAGTTAGTGTCTAGTCACCAGTTACGAGATACTATCTCGTGCTCACGAGTTAGTATCTTGTGCTCACCAGTTAGTATCTGGTCACCAGTTAGTATCACGAGTTAATATCTTGTGCTCACCAGTTAGTATCTCGTGAGCACGAGATAGTTAACAACAACAAAAATTCGACCATGCCCCCTTAGGGGCTCCGTATGTATCAGTTGATATATTTAAATATTTGCTTTTTATATTCATTTAAATTTTCATTAACAAGGTCTTGTCTTTAAAATTTAGATCTTTTTTTTTTGAGGCAGAAACAACCTTTCCAGTCACAAGGTAGGAGCTGCAGCCACTTTATGGCATGTGAAAAAAGTTAATTTTATGGGTTATATTGCCCTTTAAAAGTATTTCAACTGATAAAAAGGACTGGATGAGCTGTAAAATCAAGTAATTTTAAGGCAGAAAAAACCCCCTTTCAGTTACAAGGAAGGAGCGGCCACCACTTTTTGGCAAGTGGAAACCAGGAACTGCAATCAGTTTTTTGGCGGATGATCACTTTTTGGCACGACACCAGCTGCAATCAAAATAAAAAGGAAGTCTTTTCTTTAAGATGAGAGGAGAAGCCCTCAAAATTACACTGGATCCCTGCCCCTTGATAGACATCTTTGGGGTACCCCCGATGCCAACCAATCTTACCAAGGAAAATTCTGATGTTGTTTCCTTTGCCTCACTCATTGCCCGTAGACGCATTCTCTTACAATGGAAAAGCCCAAATCCACCTTCTGCTACCTCCTGGTTAAAGGATTTAATGTCATTTCTCCCAGTAGAGAAGTTGAAGTATTCTTTAAGAGGCTCAACTGCTAAGTTCTACAAAAAATAGCAGCCTATTATCTCATATGTAAATTCTCTTACCTCTCTGGACCCCAACTGATTATCAGTGAATCCATTCCTTGAGGTGGGCATCCCGAGCATCCTTTTTATTGCACTGACATCCCTACTTTATTTTATTTCATTTTATCAACTCCCTGTGTGTGTGTGTGTGTGTGTGTGTGTGTGTGTGTGTGTGTGTGTGTGTGTGTGTGTGTGTGTGTGTGTGTGTGTGTCTGTCTTATTCACTTACTCAGTTCTGTATGTGCATTATTTTGTTTTCTTCCGTTTTCTTTAAGAATTTGGGGTGGGTGGGGGGTTGGAACAAGGTGTTATTGTAGCTCTGTGTTCTAACACACCAAAAAAGGGGGAAAATGTTGTGAAACACTGATCTGTTCTTTGCGTCTAACATGTATGTAACGCTGGGTTCCAATAAAAAAAAAAGGAAGGAAGAGAGTTTATGACTGGACGCATGCAGCGCATGAGACCTGTTAATTGTATAACAATTCAAGTTGAATTTCAACGGAAACTTAATGGGAAAAAAACCCTCTCATTAACGTGGTGATTTTCTTTTTCTTCTTTTGCCCAAATGGATCAAGATACCGACTGGAAACCGCATTGTTTTTGAAAGTAATTAAACAATTTACTACGAAAACAACTATGGAAATAAAAGAACACTGTAACTGTATTACATGGAGACTCTTTAGTGGACCATATGAAGGTAAGACTGGTTTATTGATAAGTTTTGCTGTTGTCCAAGTTCGATGCGTATTTGCCCACAACTGCTTGGTCTGTTTTAATGCTAGCTAGCTATCCTAGCTAAACTTGGGTATTACTATTATAGGCAGCAGTTGGCAGCAGGAAGTAGCTGGTGTTAGATAGCTAACGTTAGCTAAACTGGTTGTGTATTACAGGCAACAATTAGATAAATATTGGGCTATTTTGTATACAGTCATAGACCGATACGTATAGCAAGGCCAGATGATTTTCATATTAGCATATAACAGGGATAGGATAAGTAACGACACTGGTAATTTGGGTAATTTTCTGGGATAGCCTTCATCTATTCCAGGGACTGTATTGCACTTGGATATCAGTGTCTAATGTCAGCATGTTTGGGGGGCTGACAGTGGATGTCAGTTCTGCCACCTTGTTGATGTTGGCGCTGATGTCAGTATTACTTGTTTCTAATGTGCTTCAGTATGGCTTGGAGCAGCGATATCCATAGGTCTAACACGGTCTCAGTATTTGGGAAAACATGCCTAGATGGTATGCTTGACAGACATGACTTAGGCATGTCGGTTATGTGGCTTTCATAAATTTTTTATTG
The DNA here is from genome assembly GCF_029633865.1 of Lampris incognitus. NCBI lineage: Eukaryota > Metazoa > Chordata > Actinopteri > Lampriformes > Lampridae > Lampris > Lampris incognitus. The sequence continues at coordinate 39,339 of NW_026611088.1, forward strand.
TTTTACATGACTGACTTTCAACAACAGCAACTACTACTCCTACTACTACTACTACTTTTGGCTGCTCCCGTTAGGGGTCGCCACAGCGGATCATCCGTTTCCATTTCTTCCTGTCTTCTGCATCTTCCTGTCACACCAGCCACCTGCATGTTTTCCCTCAAAACATCCATAAACCTCCTCTTTGGCCTTCTTCTTTTCCTCTTCCCTGGCAGCCTGAATATGGAGCTGCCAGGGAAGAAGAACAACAACAACAACTTAAATTTATATAGCGCCTTTCAAGGGACCCAAGGACGTTTTACACATAGTGGAGCAGACAAAACAAATAATACAAGAACAGAAAATAAAAATAGCAAAGATTGCCGGGATGATAGCAGTGGCGCCCCCAAGGGGTGGCCACTGCCACCCTGATACTATCCCTGGCCCCCCCCAGCCACGAGTCGCATATGCAGAATATGCTTCTGATTATGCATAATATGCTTCTATCTGATATTTTGCATTAGGTGCTGTTCATTTAAATCAATAATGTATATTTTTCTTAACTTTCATATTGACAGTTTTCCACCAGGCTATACAGTATACTACAACAGCGTCATAGAATTGCCGAAATTCAGTCATGGCTTTTGGTTTTGGTGTGCCAACTCAAGATTTTCAGTGGCCCCATTTGGCCACCCCTATGAAAAGTTTCTGGGGGCGCCACTGGATGATAGAAGTGGCTAGAGACCATAGGTCTTGGTGAACAAGTGAGTTTTCAGGAGTTTTTTTTTTAAGTGTCCAAAGAAGCAGCGGTGCAGCTCTCTGCTGGGAGAGTGTTCCAAATGGTGGGGCTGCCACACTGAAGGATCTGTCCCCAGACATCTTCAGGCTGCTGTGGGGGGTGGAAAGCTGGCCCGTGGCTGCGGACCCCAGATTTTGGGACAGAGTATAGGGGTGGAGGAGGTCTGATAGGTACTGGTGGGCAAGGGCAAGGGCATGGAGGGATTTGCTGGTGAGGGGGAGGTTTTTGTAGGAAATGTGAGACTTGACCGGGAGCCAGTGAAGGTGGATGAGGGTGGGGGTGATGTGCTGCCAGGGCTTGGTGCGGGCGAGAATCCTGGCAGCTGAGTTCTGCACACACATGAAGCCTGTCCACCCCGGACAGGACTCCATTGAAATAATCCGGAAGGGAGGTGATGAAGGCATGGATGAGGGTCTCTGCCACAGAGTCTGAGAGTGATGGCCAGAGTCTGGAGATGTTTCTGAGGTGAAAGAAAGCAGATTTAGTGATGGATTTGATGTGTGACTGGAATGAGAGAGCGGAGGACTACCTGGAGCTGTGCTGACCCAGCCAGTGTGAAAGAAACGCGCTCAAATGAGGAGACATTGAGTACTGGAAGTTCTTTAACCAGGATGTCAGCTTGATGTATAACAGCGAACACACCACCACGACCCATGGAATGAGATTTCTGTATGTACACATAGCCTGGGGGTGTGGCTTTCAAAACACTAGAATAAAAGATGCAAATATGGCTACCTTACCATGATGTATTATGTCATTCATGTAAGCAGGTTAATGTTATAGCGTCATAACACATAAAAAGTGCAAGCAGCTTTTAAAGGTGATCTTTGAAGGGATGCCGTTTACATATATCAGCCCACTGAAAAAAGGCGTGAACACGTCGAACCTGTCGTTGTCCCCGGCACTTTTCAAAACAAACTGACGCCCATGCTAATTAGCTGTCAGGCCAGGACAGAGATACAGAGGCACACCATAGAGGAATCTCTCTCTCTCTCTCTCGCTCTCTCTCTCTCTCTCTCTCACACACACACACACACACACACACACACACACACACACACACACACAATGCACACCCTGAAGGCTCTGTGTTGATGGTGACACTTGACAAGTCAATAAGCCAATGGCTTATCTCCCACCCTGCTTCTCTCCTCTACCCCACTCTGTATTGATTGGTTCCATAATTATTCCCTTTATCTGAAGCTGGAATTAGCCACTATATATCTGTTGGCTAAATGCATCCACATACTCCTACTTCTACTCTCTCTCTCTCTCTCTCTCCTCTCTCTCTCTCTCTCTCTCTCTCTCTCTCTCTCTCTCTCTCTCTCTCTCTCTCTCTCTCTCTCTCTCTCTCTCTCTCTCTCTCTCTCTCAATTCAATTCAATTCAATTCAATTCAATATGTGCTTTATTGGCATGACATACATTTGTGTACATATTGCCAAAGCATGTAAAACAACAACACAATACAACAATGATTATAATAATAACAACAACAACAATGATTATAATAATAATAGCAACAACAGTGATTATAATAATAACAGGAACAACAACAATGATTATGATATTAAATAACAATAGTAGCAATAGGTGCCGTCATCCACTATCTCTCAGGTTGTGGCAAGATAATATAAATCTTGCTGCAATGTTCGCCGCTGGGCCCCCCTCCCAGGACCACCCGCAGCTTACCTGCGTCGTCCATTTCCTGGTACTCTGGAGTCACATGTTCCAGTTCCTTGACAAAAGCCCGGCGCTGTTTTTCAAATCTGTCACATTTAAGGAGGAAGTGCACCTCTGTCTCCACCTCATCTGTCCTGCACTGACCACATGATCGTTGCTCTTTTGGCAACCACGTCTTTTTGTGTCTCCCCTTTTCAATGGCGAGACTGTGGTCACTGAGCCTGTATTTGGTGAGGATCTGTCGCTGCTTCCTGTCTCTGACAGTTAAGAGGTATTCTTCCAAATCATAGTTTGTTTTTAGGGCCCGATAGACTTCTAGTTTGTTTTGGAGTTTTGATTTCAGCGTTCCAATGTTTCAGATAATTGTTTCTTGCTTTGTTTTATAGCCTGATTTATCGTAAACTTTGTTTGGGATGCAGTGCTGGCCTGAGGTTGGTTGGTCTTAGTATTTGTTACAGGGTTAGTGAGTCTCAGAGCCAGCTGCTTCAGGGGACTCTTTTCGGGGTTCAGTTCTTGGGTTTTCAGAGCTTTAAAGTGCAATGTATTTGTTGGGCTTGTATTTAAGTGCATCCAGAAATTTAGAGATCTTTTTTGTACATTTATTAATAGTGGAAACCGGCCTAATTCTGCCCTACATGCATTGTTTGGTGTTTTCCTTTGTATTTTCAGAATCATTCTACAGAATTCAGCATGTAGGGTTTCTGCTGGATGCTTGTCCCATCTAGTGTAGCTGGAAAGACTGAGTGGACCCCATACCTCACTTCCATATAGTGCAATGGGCAGAATTACACTATCAAACAGTTTGCACCAGATGGAGATTGGTATATCAATGTTAAAGAATTTATTTTTAATTGCATATAGAGCTCTGCGAGCTTTTTGTTTTAGGTTATTCACTGCCCTACTGAAACTCCCTGATGCTGTAATAATTAGACCCAGGTAAGTATACTGCATCGTATGCTCTAAGGTGATGCTACCTAGAGTCAACTGGTATCTATTTTCCTGACATCTGGGCTTCTTCTGGAAGATCATTACTTTTGTCTTTTTTGGATTTATTGCCAGGGCCCAGTGCTGGCAATAGTCCTCAAGCAGGTCTAGTAGTTGTTGCAGCCCGTCTGCGGTTGGTGACAACAAAACTAGATCATCTGCATAAAGCAAACATTTCACTTCCATGTCATACAGGGGGAGACCTGGGGCTGCAGACTGTTCCAGCTGCACCGCCAGTTCATTAATATATATATTAAACAGTGTCGGGCTAAGTCCACAGCCCTGTCTCACCCCTCTATTCTGAGTGAAGAACTCAGTGTGTTTGTCTCCAATCTCTCTCTCTCTCTCTCTCTCTCTCTCTCTCTCTCTCTCTCTCTCTCTCTCTCTCTCTCTCTCTCTCTCTCTCTCTCTCTCTCTCTCTCTCTCTCTCTCTCTCTCTCTCTCTCTCTCTCTCTCTCTCTCTCTCTCTCTCTCTCTCTCTCTCTCTCTCTCTCTCTCTCTCTGTCTCCTTGCCTTGCTGAAAGACAAGACCCAGACATTTCTGATTCTGATCTACAGGAAGACAGACAGACAAAACACACACACACACACACACACACACACACACACACACACACACACACACACACACACACACACACACACACACACACACACACACACACATGCACAAAGCCTTAGTGAGCCAGGTGTTAATAATGTTCGCACCTTAGAGAAAGGGGAATACTGCAGTGGATGCCTTTGATGTGATGTCTCTTTTAGCTGCTTTTGGAAAACATACAGAGTGTAGGCTAGTGCAATACCCAAAGACACACACACGCACATTTCAGAAGAAAGAATAAGTCATTACGGAAGTCTCCAGCCCCAAAAGGATTTATGTGGATTGAGAGAGAGAGCCCGAGGGGGGAGAGAGAGAGAGAGAGATTGTGTGTGTGTGTGTGTGTGTGTGTGTGTGTGTGTGTGTGTGTGTGTGTGTGTGTGTGTGTGGTGACTATCTATTCTCTACTTTTATGTGTATCTGTGTCTATGTGTTATTGTGATTGCATGAATTTCATACACTAATTTCCCTTTAATCCCCTGAAGAAGCATAATGGCGGGTATCAGATTTTTGAGATTTTCCTTCCAAATCTCAAAAAGCGAGGGCCAGACAGATGGACGATGTCTTTCTTTTGAGAAACACACGAGAACATACACCAAGGCTGCTTTTTTCTATCTTTGGAAGATTGCTAAAATTCAATGTATCCAACAGCTTGCTGATACTGAGATCCTATTCATGCGTATTATTATTCATGGACTAATATCAATAACTTATGGAAGATAAAAAACATGGTGTTGCTAAAACCAGGAAATTTGACCATATTACAACCCATCCTAGCCTCCCTTCATCAGCTATCCATCTGCCAATGTCAGATCCAGCTTTCAATTGCTGCTGTTACTGTATAAAATACTACATAGACTTGTTTCGTTTTGTCTATCAGACTTTGCAAAGCCTAATGTTTTGTCCCACACCTGCAGGCCTCCTCACAGCCCTCCGCCCAAAAAAACTCGGTAGGTGGCAAAGCATTTTGGAATAGTCTTCCTGTTGACATCAGAGATGATTATTTTGTTGTTTCCTTCAAATGTAAGCTTAAAACCAACTTCATTCGAGGTCAGTCTGACAGGATGCGGAAGCGGGCAGGCTGAGCGAACTGCTAGCCAATGCAGACCTGCAGTTCTGACAGTCATGCTTACGTTCGCTCTCTTGGACAGTGAAATTTTTTGTTGTTGTTGTTATGTTGTGTGTGTTTTGCAGTTTTTGTAGTTTTTTTTTTATAGTTTGGATATATGTGTTCTTGTAGTTTGGATATGTGTTTTTGTCTTTGTGTTGCCCTGCTATGGGCTGGGGAAAATGATATTTCATTTCATTTCATGTGGGCAGGTGCATGGAATGAAATGACAAATAAATGTTCCTGATTCCTGATCCCTGATTTTTATTGGACTGCCAGTTAGCTCTTAGTTGGTTGGCTTTCTTGATTCTTAATCTTAAAGTTTCTTGCCTGAAAGTTAGGTTAGTCCCTCCCCTGCCCTCCCCACAAGCTATGGCACCCTTCTAATCCACTATCTGTTTGTCTTTGTATGAGTTTGCCTGTTGTTTGCCTGGGTTCTCTCTCTCATCCTCTCTTTTCAGAACTATAATTACATGCTGCTCGGGGGCAGTGTGGCAATGTTGAGGAGGTGAGGCTTCTGTTTGCAATGCGTCCTTTTTCCATCGAACCGGGCCTCAGCCTCTCTAGAGACCCTTGTCTGCCTTTTGTCCTTTGTTTATGACTGCCTTATCAGTCATCATCTTTGGCAAGGCATCATTCTGATTCTGCACCCTCTCTCTGTCAGTAATGTGTGTTGGTGTGACTAAGCACCCTCTCTCTGTCAGTAATGTGTGTTGGTGTGACTAACATGTGTATGAGAGCTCTATTTTTTCCTCCAGTGCTGCATGATGATGCTGCATGGGACACTTTGCTTCACTTGATCCTGTATGCTGTGCTGTACCAGCGTCCACTTCTTTTGTTAAATTGTTTTGTTATCAACAAGAGTAGCTATAAAGTGTTTTATTTCTAATTTGTTAATGGCAGCACAGTGGTTAGCACTGTTGGCTCATAGCTAGAAGGTCCTGGGTTTGAACCCCAGGCCATCCCAGGTCCTCTCTGTGTGGAGTTGGCATGTTCTCCCCGTGTCTGTGTGGGTTTCCTCCGGGTGCTCCCGTTTCCTCCCACCATAAAAAAAAAATGCTTCTTCTTCTTTCGGCTCGTTCCCTGTTTCTCAGGGGTTGCCATAGCAGATTTCATAGTTTCCACCAGTACCCTGTGAGGGCACAGCACCAATGGCAGTCGTTGTTAACCCGGGCCTCGACCGATCCAGCATGGAGCTGCGACCGATCTGATTTGGTCTTGTCAATCTGCATAATGATTTGGCAAAGTTTTATGTCGGATGACCTTCCTGAGACGACCGCTAACCCTATGGACAGGGCCCCAAGTAAAGCGCTGGATGCCATCCCAGTATCCATGGACTTGTGCCCATGCTTGTCGCTTATATAAAAAAAAAAGACATGCATGTTAGGGTTAATACTCCTGTCTGTGCCCCTGAGCAAGGCAATGGGAAGAACTGGAGTTGGTCCTCAGGTGCTGCAGCTGCCCACTGCTCCTATACAATAGGATGGGTTAAATGCAGAGAACAAATTCATTGTAAGAATGCAATTCGTTTAAAAAAAATACAATGACATAATAAAATGGCTTTCGTCTTCTTTCTTTAACTGCATTGTCAAGCTTGCACTCTCAGCACCTACTATAATGTATAATATCCATCCTGGAAAAGGGATGCCCTCCACTGGTATTCTTCATAATGTTTTCACCAAGAGTCTCATCTGAAATGAGGGTCTAAGGGCATCTATTATCATTTACTGTTGCTACCTGTTTTTCTCTGTGTGAATGACCTTTACGGCTGTCACTGTGATATAGGGCAACACACATTAAGTTGACATGACTTGACTTGAAAGCCGGATCAACATTCAGAAAGACAGAATAACATACAGAGCAACAGACAGGCCAACTGACTTTTTGCTCATCTTAACAAAGTTAGAATTTAGCGGTCTATCCCATTGCCTACCAACAAGCGGATCGATGGTTGCAATCCTTGTGTTACCTCTGGCTTGGTCGGGTGTCCGTGTCTGCGGGTGGGGAACCGGATGTGGGTATGTGTCCTGGTCAGGCACGTAGCCAGGTAGGTGGTTTTCGTGTCTGAACCCCCCCCCCCGAAACCCCACGGCCCGTCTGAAATGGCACCAATAATTATTTAGTTATCGTTTTGATTATTTGTCACCGCCCCTCTAGCCTACTCATACACTGCATCTATCGTGACTGACAGGCGTTAAACCTGTCAGTTAATTTGTTTCCAAACATGATGTATCTTATTGGTCTGTTTCATAAAACAAATAAAATCACAGGCTTTTGATTGGCTCAGGGGTCTGACGAGTCAGCTAAGCAACCTGCCACTGGTTAAATGGTCGATCTATAGTTTGCTTTTCAAAAGCAATGGAGCCGCCGAAAGCTGCCTGTAAATCAGGCAAGAGCAGTGAAGTTAATATTCGTAAAATCAGTGATTTTTTTGTTTCAACGTGTCCCGACTCAAAAAAGAAAAACAAGAACATTACAGATGATCTGGTCACTAACGTTACCGACTTTCCGGAGCAAGTGTTAGCAGACCCACTGCCCTCCTCCTCGGAGACGGAGCCAGAGTTAGCAGACCCGCCCGCCGTCCTCTACCTCGGAAACGGAGCAAGTGTTAGCAGACCCGCCGTCCTCTACCTCGGAAACGTTTTCACACGACTTTGTGGATTATGTTGGTGGGAAAATATCAGACGAACAGAGAAGAGAAATATACTCACTGGACTGGACGGCCAATATCGGACAAACATTCCCTACAAAACTAGGAGGTAAACTACGTTTCCAACGTCATTGGATTGACCAGTTTAGCTGGCTAGCTAGTATACTCAACAAGGTCCGACGGTTGTTTTTGTAAGCACTGTGTTGCGTTTGCAGTCGAGCATGTGGGCAAGGGAGGGCACAGAAAAGCTGGCAAGCCAATTAATGTCCACTTCTCAGACTGGAAACATGCTTTAGAGACGTTCAAAGACCATGCACAAAAGGCATATCACAAGGATGCATGTTTGAAAGCGGACAAGTCCAAGAAAACAGAGAAAAACTCAAAAGCATCATTGCAACGTTGATTTTTTGCGGTCGCCAAGAACTCGCCCTGAGAGGTGATATTGATTCAGGACCAGTGACATTGAATGAGCCAACTCACAATGACGGAAATTTCAGGGCTTTACTCAGGTTTAGGGCTACATCTGGCGACACAGTACTGTTACAACACTTGAGTAAATGTGCAGCAAACGCTAGCTACTGCAGTCCTGATGTACAAAATGAAATAATCAGCATAATTGGAGATGTGATAACAAACAAACTGGTGCAGAAAGTAAACTCCGCGCAGTGTTTCGCTGTGTTGGCAGATGAAATGAAAGATGTTTCAAGGCGGGAGCAGCTTTCTGTCTGTGTCAGATACGTGAACCAGCATGACAGCCAATATAGCATCAGAGAGGAGTTTTTGTCCTTTGTTGATATCGAGAAGTTAACCGGGGAGGCAATCGCCAATTCAATCGAAAGTCAGTTGACAAATGCAGGCGTTGATTTACAGTTTTACGTGGCCAGGGATACGACGGCGCATCTGCCATGAGTGGCCGTTTAAATGGTGCCCAAGCTAAAATCAAAGAGAAGCACAAGCAAGCAGTTTATGTGCACTGTGCCAGCCACAGTTTGAATTTGGTCCTAAACAAGTGCTGCACTGTACAAATGGTGCGAAATTGCTTTGGAATTGTCTCGGAAATCTGCACTTTTTTCCATGATTCGGCTTTGCGGTCTGCATGCAGTCTGCGACACGAGACAGAGCGTCTTTTACCCGACTGCAAGAAAACGCGACTGGCGAAGTTGTGTGAAACGAGATGGGTCGAACGCCACGACACAATATTTACATTCAACGAGCTTTTAGACCCTGTGCGATCCAGCCTGCAGAAAATCAGTGAAACCTTCACAGGGGACACATCTGTCAAAGCCACTCCGCTCTTTAATTCAATTGACAATGCAGAATGCATGCTGTCCATGAATGTGAGTGAGAAGATGCTTGCAAAAACCTACCACCTGTCCACCTTCCTTCAGAAGGAAAATTGTGACTTGGTGAGTTGCGTTTCAGCTGCTGATGCTGTTATTAAGCAGGTAGATGAGATGAGGGCTAACTCTGAGATGGAGTTCAGGCAGATTTTCCAAAAGACCTCTTCCCAAGCAGCCAAGTATGGGGTTTGAATTTCGACCACGAAGAGGCATGGACTTCAATGAGGATCCATTGAAGGCCTGTGAAAATCACTACCGGCAAAAGCTTTTCATAGTCATGCTTGACTTTTATTCATCACAGATGAAGGAACGCTTCAGCAAACACAGAAATGTGATCTCCAACCTCTGCTCCTTACTGCCATCTAAGGTCAGCATGCTGAACGACAGCTCAGCTCAAGCGCTCTCCAACCTGTATCCTGATGAAGTGTCACCGCATCTGGAAGTTGTAAAGTCAGAAATTGACACCTGACGGGATACATGGAAAGATGCAACTTATGTTCCACAAAATGCCACTGAGGCATTAAATGCCTGTAACAGTGAGGTTGTTTCCAAGCATCTTCAAGCTTCTCCGCGTTTTGACCACGCTTCTGTCACCAGTGCCCATGTCGAGAGAAGTTTTTTCCCGTCTGGGAAGGATCAAGGACAAAATGCGCAGTACAATGACGGAAAGACGGCTTAATGGACTGACATTGCTCTCGGAGCACAGAGACATTGTGGTGACGCCGAAGAGGTACTGGACATCTTTTGCAGACAAAAAAGACGATTGGACCTGCTTTTATAAGGTAAGACCCACTTTTATTTATTAATGCATTGATGATTATCTATGGGCCATTAATACATTGACATTTACCGTACGGTTGGGCATTAGGCTATAGTATACAGTGTGGGAATTTTATTTACCGGTAGTTTTCGGCAGTGTTGCCCGACCCCCCCCCCCAAAATATGTTTCTGGCTACGGGCCTGGTCCTGGTCGCTGCCGTAGCGCCTTCTTTGGTCGGTTGGGGCACCTGTTTGCGGGGGGGGGGGGATAGTGTGATCTTCAAAGCTCTTCACTGTCAGGTGAAAAGAAGCGGCGGGTGACTCCACATGTATCAGAGGAGGCATGTGGTAGTCTGCAGCCCTCCCCGGATCGGCAGAGGGGGTGGAGCCGATATTCGAGGACGGCTCGGGAATAGCGGGGTAATTGGTCAAGTACAATTGGAAAAAAAAGGGGGGAAAAACAAAATTAGAGTTAACTATGGGACGTACCGGCCAATGTAAGTGTGAATGTGTTTAGGTACAAATGGTCTGTGCAACATCACTGGATTCAGTTGCTGTTAAGACCTAAAACCAGCATGAAAGTAGAAGTCAAATAAGGGGCCATTTGAAAGCACTGTTGTCTTTTGAAAGAGCAGCATTCCTTAAGATGTTACACAAGCCACAAGAGCAATCTGTATCGTGCTACTTTCCTCTATGGCAAAAGTTTAGAACAGCATTCGGTGGAATGACCCAGTTTCTCTCCCGTCCGTCTTCTCCCTCCGCCCACAGACGTGCCCTCCCTTTCATACCTGTATCTCAAATTAGATTAGTTTGAAAAATTAAACAATTATGTTGTTTCTCTTCTGCTCAATGGCAGTGCAGTTGGAGGCTGTTTGTAATTTGAAAATCAATTTGGTTGCCTGGTTACGTGAGGTCATGTTCTCTCTCGAATTGGAAAAAAAAACACAATAAGGTCAACCAAATGGTTTTACGATGGCCTTTTATAACATTTCATGAGAGCCTTGATGCATTGGCCATTTGACTCAGTCAGGTAACGGAGCAGAGCTCTGCAAAGTTACTGGTGCTGCCTGTTTGTTTAGTGTTTAGCGCTTTTAACCCTGTTATCCCGTTTCAGTGTTATATCCTCCTCTCTCGCCGATGTGGGACTAATGTCTTTTCTTGTCCTCTTCTCACGTGTATGTGAATGGTGTGATGTGAGTCTCCCCTGTGTGCGTGTGTATTCTGTCCTCCTGTCAGGTCTCCGTGGTGACGGTGGTCGCGTGGCTCGGGTCCTAGGCTCTTCTGGTGGTGTCTGGACACTGCTTGGCATCCTCCTCATCATACTCTTCATGTATCTTATGATTCCATTATAACTCTGTTATCCTCTTTCAGTGTTGTATTCTGGAAATTGTGTAAACACAACATCCATTGCACCTCGTCCGTCTTGGGAGAGAGATCCCTCCTCTCTTGCTCTCCCTGAGGTTTCTTCCTATTTTTTCTCCCTGTTAAAGGTTTTTTTTTTTAGGGAGTTGTTCCTCATCCGGTGTGAGGGTCAAGGACAGGATGGTGTATTGCTGTAAAGCCCCCAGAGGCAAATTTGTAATTTGTGATAATGGGCTATATAAATAAAATTGGCTTGACTTGGCCTGCTTTTTCCAAATTGGTAAAGTGATGGGTGGGATGAGATGGGAGAGGGATTATAGCTGTTTTCGCCTTTTTGTTGTCTACACTCTTCTGTTGTCTATACTTTTTCTTCTCACTGGGTTTTTCCCATTAATGGGAAACTGTCTCACATAGGCCTATATATTTTATATAGGCCTATATATATATGTGTGTGTGTGTGTGTGTGTGTGTGTGTGTGTGTGTGTGAGAAAAATAATTCTGGAAAAAGCTGGCAGTCTATTTGTCACGTACTGATAAAAGCGCATTTGACCCTGACACTTCTCGGTCTTGTGTATCCATGCATAGATAATGCGTGTCTGTCACGTGTAGGGTTTTCCAAGTATGTATGCTCATGCACTGTACTGCACTTTGCTTGGTATGAAAAAAAAGAAAAAAAAGAAACTCCCCAATCCCTCGGAGTACTTCATAGGGTGTTTGTCAATAAACAAGCTCTCACAGGATCCGATCAGCAGAATCGACCCAGTGATCAATATTTGACACGGTAGGGTCAGTGTGTTCCTGGCCTGTCCATCAATATCAGTCAGCCAGGAACTCTTTAAGCAAATAACGCTAGAGACAGAGAGCAGCCGAGAAACTTGGTAATGTGTTCAGCTGGAGTAATGCTTGCTTATATGTAGAGGAAAATACTGAGCCTGAAGGAAAACAGACATTTAGGGTGTGTGGCGAGTCAGAGAGATCGAGAAGAAACTAAAGTGAGGCATGCGCGCACACACACGCACACACGCACACACGCACACACACACACACACACAAAAACACACATACTCTGTAGATCCAGCATGCCCAGTAGGCTAGACACACACATTCACACAGTAACACATACGAACAAATGCATCCGCACAGTTGTTGAATGTTGCAAGGGGATAGAATACAGTGATGTGTGTGCTGATGAGAATTTAATCTTTCTCACACTTCAGAGGTTATATTCAACACCTGCAGTCTCTATTATTATTAAATGTCCCTACATGTGAACATTTACATATATATATATGTGTAAACATGTGGTGTGTGTATCTGTGTATATGTGCATGTGCTTGGTACTTGGAAGGTAGTTAAGGGTGATTAACAGAGAGGAATTATTGCTGATGACAAGATAACGTCTGCTTCCTTGTGTCTGGTAGTAAAGAGAGAGAGAGAGAGAGAGAGACTCCTTCCAACCCCCCACCACAAAATGCTGCAATTCACAGTGAACCAACTTTAGGAATAGTTTAACAAGTTATTTGCTATCATCCCCCTTTCCGTTGGGCTAAAAGGCTTTTCAATCAATTCTCCCCTCCATTTCACATCAAAACACCCTCATCCCTCGCTGTTTGCCTTTTTACTACCCATCTGTCTTTTCTGGCCTCTCTCTCTCTCTCTCTCTCTCTCTCTCTCTCTCTCTCTCTCTCTCTCTCTCTCTCTCTCTCTCTCTCTCTCTCTCCTCTCTCTCTCTCTCTCTCTACTGCTTTGGAGGAGAAGACACACACACACACACAAACTTTTAATGGCCGTTTTATCAACTGTCGCTTTCTCCTCCCACACCCCTCTCTTTATCTTTATCTTTATCAGATCTGCCATTTATCTGGAAAAGAGATGAACAAGCCACACTCCATTAAAGTCCCAGTACACACAATACTGTACTGTATGTACAAACACAGTGTGTGTGTGTGTGTGTGTGGGGGGGGGGGGGTTGGTCTTTCCCTCTAGAGCATAGTGAATGGAGGGATCTTGCATTGGGATCAAGAAAAGAAATAGAAAAAGTTGCTCTCATCACATATCTATCTTAACAAGGCTTTAATGAGCATCCCTGCGACCTGATGAGAGGAAAGCACAGCCCCCTCATCACTATGGTGTTGGTGTTGGTGTTGGGGGGGGGTATGGAAAGTACAGCCCCCTCATCACGATGGTGTTGGTGTTGGTGTTGGGGGGGGTATGGAAAGTACAGCCCCCTCATCACGATGGTGTTGGTGTTGGGGGGGGGGTATGGAGATCCAGTAAACAGCACCACTCTTGGTAGATGACCCAAGGGGGTCTCATGCACACCAGAGGGGTTTGGAAAGATGGAAGAGAGGAGGAGTGGAGGGGAGAGAAGAGAGGGAGGGAATATATGCAGAGGAACGTGAGAGGAATAGTATGTAGAATTGTAGAGAGGAGTAAAAAAAAAAAGAGGAGAGAACTGGTGGAGAAACAAGAGAGGTGGTTGAGTGGGAGAGAGGGGAGAGGAAGAGGAGAAGGGTTTGGTGGAGGAGGAACGAGGAAAGGAAAGAGAAGAAAAGACAGAGCAGAGTCTAAAGTGAGGAGCGCGGAGAAGAGATGGGGAATTGGGGCAGATTACACATGCAGGGAAAGAAGAACAGAGAGGAGAGAAGGCAGGGAAGAGGAGGAGGGCGGGTGACATTTGGTGACCGAGGGCTATTTGTGGTGACATTTTCACTCCTCTGCTCATCTCTAATGCCAGGACAATGTGCTCTGGCTCATTTGTCACCTGCCTCATGAACAAGCTTGTTAGCACATTTCTGCTGCTGCTCCTAATACGTGAGTGTGTGCGCTCGCTTATTTATGTGTGTGTGTGTGTGTGTGTGTGTGTGTGTGCGTGCGTGCGTGCGTGCGTGCGTGCGTGCGTGCGTGTGCGTGTGTGTGTGTGTGTGTGTGCACTATATGCAGTATCCTATTTTCTATATCTCACATTCACAGGGCCAGGTCTTTGCATATGAGTGGAGTTAAACTGAGGGTTAAAAGTGCAACTAAACTCAAGCACAGCATTTCCATTTTCACACTCGCTCATGCAGGGAGGGCCAACCTCTAACAACATCTTCTCCTTTTTAATAGTGTCTTTATTCAGTGTGAGGAGGCAAACTTGGTCCACGAGTAATATAGCAACGATCAGAGAAATGCATCCTAACATCTCCGTTTACATATACTCGCAATATCTGTGGTATATCAGAAGTTTGATTTTCAGATGTGCAACAGCAACTGAGTGACATTGCCACTGATTGGATAACTGGGGCAGCCAGTATATACAGGGGATATGTGTGCCAAGAACTACAAATGTTACAGCAAAGTGAAATATCCCTTTAGGCATGTGATAATTTGCTGTGATTCATAAAAGGATGGGATCTAGGGTAGCTGTGACAACTTAATTTGAAAGAAACCTCTCTTTTCTGCCATCATGGCGCGTGTGCTCGCGTTTGTGTCACTTACTACCAGTGGTCAAATGTGGTATTGCAACAGTATAGCTTGGTAGTAATAGTCCATTTTTTTCCAATTATATTATAATGCTGGTTGTATTCTTCTCAGTAAACAAATTTTATACTTCAAAGAAGGCTGAATCAGTTCATCTGGATACAATGTTTATTGACAGTAATAAACATCTCCAGATGAATTGATTCAACCTTCTTTGATTTTCTTACCTGGATTATTGAGCATGCTTCACGAAATGTCATACTTGCATCACTGCTTTCATATTAGTAATTGGATGACTGCATCGTTTCCTTTCACTTACACCCCATATTCATGTCAATGAGACACATCCACATTTTTGGCTTTTTCATGATAATAGATCGGTTGTCTGTCTAATTTTGCTTGGAAAACAACACTGAGAGGACTCAGAAATTTTACAAGTGGTGATTGCTATGCCTCAAGTAGCATTATAGTCTCTAAACTGTTGACAGGGATGATAGTGAGGTCGATGGACCTGTGGTTTCTCTCCATTGCTTTCTCTCTCTCACTCGCACACTCATTCCCTCACACTTGTGTATGTGTGTACACGTACACAAACGCACACAAATGACATACATGAAACTCTGCCTTTGAAGTTAACAAAGGCATGGGCTCTGTACCACCCATATGGCCTTTTGTTTGAACCATGACTCTTTGAAAGTGTCATGTGTTGCTCCACTCTGCCCTCTAACTTCAGAAAGACCTGATACATTATTCTCCTGTGAGTGTTTGACAAGGCTCATCACTCTGTGTGTGCTTGTGTGTGTGCATTTGTGTCTGTTTGTGTCTTCCCATGTGCCCATGTTGATGCTTATCTGTATGTCAAACTCTGTATGTGTGTGTTTCTGTGTGCCAGTGTGTGTGTGCACGCATCCCTAATAAACATGTTTCACTGCATATCTGTATGCATGCGTGTGAGCTACCCATGCTTTCTTGTGTGTGTGTGTGTGTGTGTGTGTGTGTGTTGTTACCTTGTCATTGATACATCTGAGGCCTTTTAGCTCTTTGATCAGACCACTCAGTGACGAAGATAGACCATGAAAGGCAATCGGTATGCAGTGTGAAGTGACGAAATCTCTCTTTATGGTGTTTCCTGTTAGGGCATGACACCACACATTAATTTGAAAAAAAAATTCTGTCTGCTTTCCTCTAACAGGCTGAGAGAGGAGAGAGCGTGATAAAGAACCATCTAAAAAAAGATCTTCTCCACATTTGGAAGATTGATGTGCAAGTTTTGCTATCAAACTTAAAAAAAGTGAGTCAAAGATATCAATGTTTCAGGGTGTTATCTTAGATACCAGAGCTTTCTCAGATATACTCTGAAGAAGAGCTCTGTTTCAAATTACATTATTTATTTCTTGCAAAATCATTTTTTGTACTGAGATTCTTTTTACGACCCTTGCGCAATATATTGCACAACCGTGAGCTTGGCACAGGAAAATGTACTATTATTATGAATGAACAAACTTTAGACTGACAACTCAAAACAATTTAGAGCTACCATACTTGAAGCAAAATTAATTGAAACTTCAATGTGTAAAATTAGCTGCGTGGCTAGAGTTGTATCTGGCTCAACTAAATGAACCATCTGTGGCCAGCATGGAAGCCCAGTAAGTCACTACTACAAGCAGGCTACTTTTATGACAATTTAAAGTTACAGTCCTGAAGATTGTAGTATCTGTTGGTAAAGGTCTTTTCCCATACTGCTAGCCAGACCAACTCAATTTCTTCAAAATTGTCACTACCTGCAGTCTGCATTTGGATGCTATGCTAAAGATGTAAACACATTGTTAAATGTTGTGTCATTTTCCTGTCAGTAACCACTGCAATGATATTCACATGTTAGCGTTTGTCTTAGATACCAGAAATAGAAAGTGTCAAAAGGAACATTTGTTCGGACCACTTGCTCTCAATATGAACTTGCATAAAGCATCTCATGGAGACAGGATTTAACATAACTTCTGTGAGATGATTAAAAGGACAGTGGTTGCATAAAAAAATGTTTTTTTCAATGCAACTATTTTGAGATGGGTTGTATATCTGCATGTAAGCCTCGCCAGTGCTGCTCTCTCCAGAATGGAACAGCAAAGCTTTGTTATTCTGACTGGCTGAGCATACTGTCATGAGTGCTCTTATGTGCCTGTCAAACGGACTGCTTGTACTCAGCATGAAGAAATGACACCAAGTACACTCTGTGTGTGTGTTTATGTGTGTGTGTGTGTGTGTGTGTGTGCAGCATGTGCGTCTATGTGTTTGTGTGTGTCTGCGCACATGGGTGTATGTCACAGAGTGTGTCTTCATCTGGTGAGAATCGATGGCCAGAGGAGGAGAAAAGAAGTTGTGTTTACACTTCTGCTTATGGCTTTGAATGGGTTCTGAAAACAGCTCCTGTTCCATTGTCATTAGTTCCACGCAATCAAACAGTGATTCATTGTGGTTCCTTCCAGCCATTAAAATTCCCGTTAAGGTTAGGGTAAGGTTCCCGTTAAGGTTATAGGTTATTCCTATACACAACTAGCGGAAGTAGTGTCTTTAGTTATACTTCAGTACATTGTAGGGAACAGACATGTTCTTTAAAGTAATAACGTTGACTTTATGACTGTCTTCTTAAATATGGCTGCTGCAGGCACATTGCCAGTGTCTGGATGGTGACCCTCATGCTCGTGAACATTCCCTGGCTTGACTTCTTTGAAAATGGGAACCTGTGAATATTTTTCTGCGAATGTGGGCAGTCCCTGGATGAATTTGGGACTGCCGCAAAAGACACCCCTCAAACATGGTGGTGGCATCTGTAACACCTTAGATGCCGGCGCGCAGGAAGATGTTTTAAGTAGGGGGGCTGCCAACTAAAACGAAAAGTATTGTGGTGAGCTGGCGTTGAAGAATGAGTCGAGAGGCAGAGATCTCTTTTTAATCGCAACTCCCGTGCCCCATACACCTCTTTTATTCACACCGGCCAGAACGGACCAGAACTGACAACAACGTAACGAGTACCCCCCCCCCCACACACACGGTCTCACCATCCCACTGCTGACACCAGTGTAGCGAATTCAGGAGGGCAGCCGGGAACCGCTGCAGCCAGGACGCAAGCCCGGGTCTCCCACACCACGGGCGACTACGTTAACCAGCTGACTAAAGGGTCTGACCCGTTAGCTAAGGGCTAGCGAGTCTACTCAGTATGTTTTATTTTTTTTGCATTTGTACATTAGGAAAAATTAGGCATACTGTTGTTTCTAAGATGTTACACAGCCACCTGCCACTGCTGGGGGGGGTCTGCACCCACCACTAGGGGAAGCTGCAGCCTCCCCAGCCCCCTCTTCCCACGCTAATGTTTAGAAGCCCTCTGGTTTTCTCCCTGGACTTGTTTTCTGTGTCCTGTCTTCCCCTTAATGTTATTAGTAAATGTACTGGCTTTATGTATTAGCCATTGTGCACCAGGCTGTATAGTACATTCGAGGAAGAATGGTTAAACTGAACATTATAAAGATGGTGTGTGATGGGGAGAAAGGCTGGCAAATTTTCTTCTCCCCACTCAATCACTTGTTTTCTGTTTTTCAATCGCTTGCATACTCCCTATTGATGAGCCCACCGAATACTTGAAGGTCACAAGTCAAGACTAAGCAAAGTGGGTTTCAACAAAGGATGTGTGCATACAAACACACACACAAAGGCAAACACCCACATGCACACAAACGTAGCCACTAATGAATGTCAAGGGGATAGTATGTTTTGCTTGATGCCGTATCAAAGTGGAACGTGCAAATAATGCATGCCCAGTTCCAGTACAACCAGTAGCTATTACCCTCATATAGCATTCATTAAAAAAGGAAGGGTAGGTCCCAGTGCACAACCCCCTACCATCTGCAATTTTTTTTTTACCTCATATTGCTTTCCCATCCTTTTCTCGTCATACATTCATATTAGAATATTGTGGCAGGAATGAGGAAAAACACAGGAGACCAAGGCGAGTTTGATGTTTATTCCTCAACTCCAAAAACCAACTGCAGCAGGAACAACCCTGCACCGGCGAGCCCGGGAACGTAAACCACGCCCCCAGCTCACAGTCCTGCTGGGTGAGAGGCATAGCCCCTAGTGTCCGCCACACAGCCCCCCACCCCGAACACCCAGAAGGGACTCCTGGAAAGAAAATTAGTGTCTCACTGGAGGCTTAAGCAGCCTGCCATAACGGCTGCGCCGTCCCTCAGCCGAAACAGTAGGTGAAACACAGTCCAAAGCCGGCTGAGAAGCAGAACGCTGAACCCATGAAGACACTGCCGGGGTCCTGGAAGGAGGACGACCCCGACGGGGAACCTGGGCCGGAAACACAACTTCGCCTGCCACCCTGTGCGCCAGTATAAGCCTATCAAGCGTGACACGCTCCCTACGCCCACCCATATCTAGCACAAAACCCTGGGGTCCTCCCTATGTTCCCCGGGTCCTATAGTCCCCGGGTCCTATGTTCCCCGCTTTGTATGAGACCGGGGAATATCGGACCTTTTTGTATACAGAGGGCCCTATATTCCCCACTTTTCCCCAAAAGGGTCCTATGTTCCCCGTTTTGTATGTGCAGGGGAACATAGGACCTTTCTTTATAAAAAGGGTCCTATGTTCCCCTAGGGCACCCGGGGAACATAGGACCCTTTTTATAAAGAAAGGTCCTATGTTCCCCGGTCAGCAGGTTTGACGCTGTTTGGCGCAAAAAGTGCATTTTCAATAATGCATTATTTAGGGCAGATTATTAAGAAGACAATGAATCATACGATTTCTATTTTTATATCACAAAAACGAATTCAGAAAGTCCAGGTTGGCTAAAGTATGTGGAAACTTTAGACACTACACCAATTTCAATTTATTAGGCTATAGCTTACATTTGGGCGCATAACCCACCGCGGTAGTTCTCTGATATTTATGCGTGAAATGTGTCACTTACCGAGGAAAATGCGCCTCGCCGAGTAGGTGAGCTGGCTCGTCTGTGTCTGAATGTAATATAGTAAGCCTATGTTCCTTGAGCAACTGTACCCGGGCATAGCTCAGTCGGTAGAGCTCTCGCCTATGGATCGCAAGGTCGTGAGTTCGATCCCGGGTGCCGCCAACTCAGCGTATGAGTAGCACATTGTGCGAGAAGTGCTGGGAGCTGAGGATAGGTGTTGTGTTCCGTCCTCAGCAGTCCATCTCCCAGAGGTCTAGCGCATTGTACCAGGGATAGACTCCTGCAAAAGCTGGCTGATACCGACAAGAGGCCAATTCCGACCCACTTCTTCTATGTTCCCTAGAAAGCCGTCGTTCCCATTATAACCACACCAGCTTATTGGGAAAAGCATCTGACAGATATTAGATAGAAACCATCTGCTCAGTAAGGCCCTTTAAGCATCATAATTGTAATGATAATAATAATAACATAATAATAATAACAATAATTGTCATGTACCGGTTCTGCATGTAAGGGCACCCGTATGTATGTGACGTCACCTGTTGACGTGGGGAGAAGCGCGAGGAATATTGTTCGGGCAGTCTTGCAATACGGTGGAATAAAGCAAGCCACGTTAGGCATTGTGTAATAACGGTGTGCCTGATCATTTATAATCAATGACACCTAAATAAGCATATAGGTGGGAATAACGGATCAGAACAATAATAATGATAATAATAATAGCGTAATAATAATGATGATGATGATGATGATAATAATAATAATAATAAGGATAATAATAACAATATAGCCTTATATTAGAAATGCTAAAAATCGGATAATTGAAATATTTATAATTATAAAGTAGGCTAATATAGCATGGTAATAACAATAAAATAATAATATCTGCCTGGTCTCTTAAGATTCTAAGATGCTGTATGCTACAGAAATAACGGGACATGGGCCTAGGCTAATGAATACGCCTTTTTGACAAAATATGAATGAAAGGCTAATCAACAACGCTAAAGCTGAATCACAAAACACATATTGCTCGAAAAATAATTTATAAATAGCCAAATGCACACATGATTTCGAGTTTGGAAATATTTAAGACTTGTCGTGGATGTGTGGTCATCTGCACGCAAGAATCCTGGCGTTCTAAACCACATGATCAAAATTCACCAATGTCTAAACCGCCCGCCAACTTGCAACAATTTGCAACAATCGGTTGTTATCGGTGATAACTCGTGGACTCACTGTCATGTGCTTACTAGCCTACAAGAAGACAAACAATGGCGATAGTTATGGATGGTGATCGAGGGGGCAAAGTGTTGGTACATGAGAACTTCAGATATCAGAAGCACCGCACCAATCAAGACACCATTAGATGGAGGTGCTGGAGGTGGAACTGTAGAGTGCCACTGATCACAAATAGATTTGAAGTGGAGGACGTGGATGCTAACATTATTGTGCACGATGTTGGGGAACACGTGCATCCCCCTGACGGAGAAATGGTGCACCGTGCAGAATTCCGACAGGGGTGATTGCAGAAGTTGCGAGGGAGCCAACAGTCCCAATCAGAAGGATCTATAATGCGCAAAGGGTCCTGCAGCGTCGGCAATGTCAAATCCAGGGTTTTAGCCCCTCTTTGTTGAGTAGCCTAATGGACTAGGACTACTCATTTTGATTTTTTGAAGAAGAAAAAAGCCTTAACGTTAGGCTAGTTAGGCCTTGGAGATTTTTGTTTTAGACCATGCCTTTTCTGGGGGGCTTCTGCCATAGACCAACCCTTTTTCAGCCAAGCTTTTACTAGAAGCATTTTGTTATTAATAGCCTATTATCAGCATTACTATTGATAGTATTGTGCCTGTAATTGTTATTTGTTATTAGGCCTCTTTTATAATTAGGCTATTATTATTATTATCATTATTAGGCTGTTATTATTATTATTATTATTATTATTATGTATTATTTCTTATTATTATTATTGGTATTATTACTATTACTATTATTATTATTATTATTATTAAAGAAGAACATCAAAGGATGTAAGGTAGCACTCATCAAATGAAAAAAAAAGACACAATTCTCTATTTTACCATTTCATTGTTTGGCATCAGTCATTAACTTGGCCGGGTGGTCTTCTTCAGAAACCTTAATGACTGATGCCAGACAATAAAATGGTGAAATAGAGGACTGCCTCTGTTATTTTCTTACCATTTGGTGAGTGTTACCTTACATCCTTTGATGTTCGTCTTTGATTCATGTTTTTGGTTTAGCACCTCCACAAGCCTTTAGTTTTTTGAGAAGCACATATTATTATTATTGGGCAATTAGCCTATTGTGTAAGGTAGGCGGCCCCCGTTGATGGATACTTTGTGCTGGTCCTAAATTTCAAGTCCTGGTCTAAGTTCTCTGCCTAAAAAGTTCATCATTAAAGTCTTTTTGAAAGAAAGTCTGCCAAGTGATTTAATATGGAAAACGAACTGCAAAGTAACAAGAAAGTGGCTGAAGTGTCCAGTGCTGTGCAAATTGAACTTTGAGCGAAGGTGGAAATGGCTAGGTTATACTGGTAGGCGGGCCTACTGCAAGACAAACTTGCGTTGGTTGCCGACTGTCCATGCTGAGCCGGAGAGCCAACTAACTAGGCCTACTGCAGTAAATATTGGTAAGAAATAACAATAAAGCAAATTACAGCCTCCTCTATAGGCCGAATTTGGATACACACTCAAGGTGGCCTGCGATATACAACAGCCAACAATGGTAATACGGCCTAATTTAATCAGCGGAGGAATAGATTATCGTAGCCTACATCTCAGCCTTGACCCCAGTTTTTATTATTTTGGACCCGTTAAGGAAATAATTTGCAAAAAGGGTTCTAAGTTCCCCGGTTTGTTCCTCGATTGGCAATAGCGGGGAATATAGGACCCTTTATTTGGAAAAAGGTCCTATGTTCCCCTGGAAACAGCGGGGAATATAGGACCCTTTTTCCAAGAGGGTCCTATGTTCCCCGGTGTCTATTGCAACGGGGATTATAGGACCTTTTTAGGGGAAAACGGGGAATATGGGACCCTTTTTTTTCGAAAGGGTCCTATGTTCCCCGGGAACATAGGACCCGGGGAATATAGGACCCGGGGACTATAGGCACGGCCCCTTAGGACCCGTCTCAAGAACCCGAAATGGGCCATCGTATGGGGGTTGGAGGGGCAAGCGGTGAGCATCATGCCGTACAAAAACAAAACGAGCCGACATGAGCTCCGCAGGCACGAACGACCGCGGAAAACAGTGGTGAACGGGGCCTGGAACCCGAGTGCTGTCGGACAAAAAAGGATAAACGGCCGGACAGGGGAAGAGGAGCGGAACTCCCAGGCACACACCAGCTCAGCGGGTGACGCGTCGAGGTCCTCCTTAGGAGCCGAACGCAACCCGAGCATAACCCAAGGTAAACGATACACCCAGTTACCATCGGAGAGCGCAGCGCGCAGCGCTGCCTTGAGCGACCGGTGAAAACGTTCACACAAGCCGTTAGCCTGAGGGTGATACGCGGTAGTGCGGTGTACCTGCACACCCAAGGATCGCCCAAGTGCCGACCAGAGCTCTGAAACGAACTGGGGGCCCCTGTCTGAGGTGATATCTGACGGAGTGCCGAAAAGAGCGACTCAGGAGGAAAGAAAAGCGCGTGCAACATCCGAGGATGTTGTGGAGGATAGAGGGACAGCCTCTGGCCACCTGGTGGTCCGATCTACCATTGTGAGCAGGTGCGTAAAACCCTGTGAAGAAGGTAGAGGGCCCACCAGGTCCACATGCACGTGGTCGAAACGTCTGGCCGGGATCGGAAACGGTTCGAGGGGCGATTTAGTGTGCTGGTGGACCTTAGGGCGCTGGCACGCTACACATGCAGCTGCCCACCCCTTGACGTCCTTGCGGAGGCCAGGCCAGACGAACTTGGAACCGACAAACTTCACCGACGCCCGAACTCCAGGGTGCGAGAGGGAGTGAATCGAATCGAAAACTCGACGGCGCCAGGCCACTGGAACAACGGGGCGGGGACGGCCGGTGGAGACATCGCAGAGGAGGGCAGGACTGCCTTCCTGCATCACAGCGTCCTCTAGCTTGAGACCGGTACGCGTTGACCTAAGGGCAAGGACGTCCGGGTCGCTGGGCTGGTCGGCAGCCATAGCGGAGAAATCCACACCGAGGTGCACAGGACACACAAGCACACGCGACAGACAATCAGCAACAGGGTTGGACTTCCCGGCCACATACTGAATGTCCGTTGTGAACTCGGAGATCGCCGCTAGGTGGCGCTGCTGACGAGCAGACCACGGCTCAGTCACCTTGGACATGGCAAAAGTCAGCGGCTTATGATCCACATAAGCCGTGAATGGGCGACCCTCCAGAAGGAAGCGGAAATGCCGGGTTGCAAGGTGCAGTGCCAGCAACTCCCGGTCAAAAACGCTGTACTTGCGCTCGCTATCCCGCAGTTTGCGGCTAAAAAATGCGAGTGGCTTCCACGCATTCGCCACACGCTGTTCAACCACAGCCCCCACGGCTATGTCAGACGCATCGGTTGTTAAAGCTATGGACGCCGTGGGTGTGGGATGGGCGAGGAGGGCAGCGTTAGCCAGGGCGCACTTAGCTCCGTCAAAGGCCTGGACCTGTTCGGGAGTCCAGTCGACAGGGTCGTTAGCCTTCTTAAGCCGCAGGACTTCGTAAAGTGGCTGAAGGAGGTGGGCAGCGCGAGGGAGGAAACGGTTATAGAAATTCACCATGCCCAAGAATTCCTGCAATGCCTTAACAGAGACCGGGCGGGGAAATTCCGCCACCGCTTGCACCTTAGAAGGCAACGGGACCGCGCCTTGCGGCGAAATGCGGTGACCCAAGAAGTCAATCACCGGCAGTCCAAACTGACACTTGGCCGGGTTGACTATCAGGCCGTCTTCGTCCAGACGACGGAAAATCTGTTTCAGGTGCGCCAGGTGCTCTTCAGCTGACGGACTGGCCACTAATATGTCGTCGAGATAAACGAACACGAAAGCAAGGTCACGCAACACCGAGTCCATCAGCCTCTGAAAGGTTTGCGCTGCCCCCTTCAAGCCAAAAGGCATGCGCATGAACTCAAAAAGCCCAAACGGGGTGATCACTGCGGTCTTGGGCACGTCCTCTGCGCGCATGGGAACCTGATGATAGCCGCGCACCAGGTCCACCTTAGAGAAAATAGTGGTACCTGCCAGGCGTATGGAAAAGTCCTGTATGTTTGGGATGGGATAGCGGTCATTGGCGGTGACGTTGTTCAGGCGGCGAAAGTCGCCGCAAGGCCGCCACGACCCATCCGCCTTGGGCACCATGTGAAGCGGCGAGGCCCACGGGCTGTTGGAACGCCTCACTATACCCAGACGCTCCATGATGGCGAACTCCTCCTTAGCTATAGCCAATTTTACCGCGTCGAGGCGCCGCGCGCGCGCAAAAACTGGCGGTCCCAGAGTGGGAATGAAATGTTCTACCCTGTGGTGACCCACATCTATATATCGAGAGACATTCACCTAAGAGGACAGTGTACCTTTAAGGGAAGAGGCGAGGGGTCAGATAATGCACTTCCGCTTCCGGTTCACAGTCAGTTCAGTGTCGTTGTCGAACGTATGACATGAAAAGTTGGAGCTAGTAAACTACCTCGACTACGTCTACTCTCACGTCTCCTGTCTCGTTGTTTTCTAACTCCACAACCCCGTGTTTAGTAACCGCGGTGGAAAGGCAGGCGTAGTCACCGATGGAAAATCCGCCAGCAAACGCTGAAAAACATCCCCTAATGCTAAAAAGTTAGCGTGTGTTAACGGCCCGGCTCCCCCTGTCTCGCACGGAACAGTGGCAAAAGACACAGCATCAATTAAACGGCGGTTTGCAACATCAACCAGCAGACCATTAGCACACAGAAAATCCGCGCCGATAATAGGAACAGTAATGGCGGCCACTACAAAGTCCCACTCAAAATGGCGCCCGTGGAAGCAAACAGTCACCAACCTTGTGCCAAACGTCGCAATGGACGAACCGTTAGCTGCACTTAACTGTGGGCCGCCGCCTTCGGCCGACCTGTCTGTCTTAGCAGGAGGGAGTAAGCTCTTTTGCGAGCCTGAGTCCACCAGAAACCGTCTTCCTGACATCGTGTCCTTAATGAAGAGCAGCTCACTACGTCCACCAGCGCCCACAGCTGCTACTGAGTTTCCCGCCGCCTCAAACGTGCACGGAGGGACGCAGCGCCTCGCTTTGCCGCCGAACCGCTGGTGGAAGAAACAGAGGCCTCTCCCGCGCCGTCTCCGGGCAGTCACTTCAGCCACCACTGCCGGGTCCGCGTCCTCCGACGTCGGCTGCAGAGGCTCCGATGCCACACTCTGCACAGAGAACCGTCTGGTAGCCAGCAGGATCCGATCAGCCTCCTCAGCCAAACCTCGGCAGTCACCAGCGGCCAGACACGGGGAGTTAGCCAAAGCCGCGCGCACAGGAGAAGGGAGCTGGCGCAGGAAAACGTGCGGGAAAAGGAACCCACCTTCGTCTGAGCCTAGCAGCGACAGCATATTGTCCATGAGATCCACAGCCGTCCCGTCGCCCAAACCGGATAGGGAAAGGATTCTATCTGCCCTCTCTGCGGTAGATAGACTGTACCTCCGGAGCAGAAGATGTTTGAGGGCAACGTATTTATCGTGTTGCGGAGGGGCGCGCAACAGCTGCATGGCCCGGCGTGTGGACTGCTGGTCCAGTGTAGCGACGACCAAATAATATCTGGAGTCGTCCGCGGAGATTCCACGCAGGCCGGGTCGCTCTGCCAGAACTCTGGGAGTTTCACAGCCGCGGCGAGAACGGCCGGCTGTGAGAGTTGGGGCAGCGTGGCCGAAGTGGATTCACACTCCTCTTCTGCTCCAAACATGTCCAATTCGGGGTCACCAATGTGGCAGGAATGAGGAAAAACACAGGAGACCAAGGCGAGTTTGATGTTTATTCCTCAACTCCAAAAACCAACTGCAGCAGGAACAACCCTGCACCGGCGAGCCCGGGAACGTAAACCACGCCCCCAGCTCACAGTCCTGCTGGGTGAGAGGCATAGCCCCTAGTGTCCGCCACAATATATTATTTAATGGCTTTAATGATATTTACACCCACATCCATCTTGCTTTCGCTTCCTCAGCATCCTCATCCATCTGCCAAGCCACTAGTCTTTAATTTTTTTCATTATTTCTGCTACTTTGACTTTTCCTCCTTTCATCCCTACCTTTAGTCTTTTTTTTTTCTTTTACACACACTGACTGGGGATAGAAGGTGAAGAGATCATGGCCCTGACGACTTTCTGAGGTGATGTAGTCGAGTTACATTACAAATGAATCGATTTTTTTTAACAAATGCTTTGTTCGAAATTACTGTCTGTCAGCCACATTGATATGACCCCATTAGCCAATTCTCCTGCACCCTGAAAACAACGTGGCGTCAGAATGCCATAAATTATAACATTTACAGTGCAAGGTTACCTCTCAGTCTGATAAGGCCAAATGCATCATCATCTTGCAAATCAAATGTCTCTTTCAACCTGTTCTCATAGACATCCACAGCAAGAGCTTATTTACATGTTTAGAGTGATTAAACAAATCTATTTTTAATCCAGAGAGAACATCATTTAACATTCAGCATTCGGATGCTGGTGCCAAAGCATTTTACTAATTCATTAAAGTACAGAGGCATTGTACAACCCAATTTCATTTCAAATCAAATTTAAATCTGAGTAATGTATTAACATGTCAAATTAAATAGAATGATGCCATGTCAAAGAAAAAAAATATCACCAAATGTTTTTGCAGTTGATTAACAAATAAATGAGGGGAAGAATGTGGTAATGAGATGGTTGTATTCAGAATACTGAAATAACTTCAGAAAAAGTTCAGAATTTAAATATGAATTAGACTTCAGTTGCATTCTGTGCTTCTGTGTCCATTCTAATGACAGCATGTCGACCAGGATGAATTATTCATCATCCTCATTTGGCTTTAAAGCAGCAGTAGACAACTTTTTTTGCTTATCATTAAATGTTGATTACACGGTGTAATGGCTATAGAATAATGACACCATCGGTGTTTAGATTGGTTCCCTATAAGCCTCACTTTCACTATGCAATTTCTCTGCCACTGAGTACGAACTCGCGGGAAAATTAAGGTTCGATTTACGGCACAAAGGAAGTGGGTCAACCATTGCACAACCAAAATGGGAAGAGGATAGCGCTTTTGTTCTCCCCGGTAGTTATCAGTAGCTGTCCGAAAAGTAGTGGAAATGGCAGACGGTGGAAGAACCGAAGTGACAGTGGAAACTGTCCTTATGCATGCTCAATAATCCAGGTGAGAAAATCAAAGAAGGTTGAATCAGTTCATCTGGATACAACATGGAAACTTTACCTGGAAAGAGAAAAACAACCCTGTTGATAGAGGAGGCAAAGAAGGCGAAGAGGGGGAGTGATAGAAACAGATGTAAAACGAATGAACCTTGGATGGGCATTCACTTGATGGAGAGAGCTCTGGTGTTGTACCGAACTCTGTTTCCCTGTCGAGATCTGTTTTCCCCGAGCCAGAAGAAAGCGTTCACATGGAAACAGGTTAGCTATCGGTTACAATTAGGTTAAGGTAAGTGTTAGGTTAAGCTAAGGGTTAGGATGAGGTTAGGTTATGGTTAGGTTGAGGTCAGGTTAAGGTTGGGGTTAGGTTAAGGTTCTGTAAAAGTTAATCAAGCGGCCTGGTGTATCAAACTCTGGCTGGGGGGAAACAGATCTTGACGGGGAAACAGAGTTTGATACAACACGCGGGACTTGAGAGGGTTCCAAACTGACATTCAGTTGGCATTCTTTCTACTGGATCAGTAAGTAACACAACCTGCCTACTTATTAATACTACCGGATGTTTTACTCTGCCTTTATCATAGCACTGAGATCAGGGTTTCTCGTTCAAATTGGGGTTCTTACGGTTGTTTCTTGCTTTGGACAGTAGCCAGGCTGCTAATAAAGGGAAAACAATCCAGTTGTCTTTGTGACAATGATGCACACAATAATGCTACTTGGAAACGCTGGTGTGTGTGTGTGTGTGTGTGTGTGTGTGTGTGTGTGTGTGTGTGTGTGTGTGTGTGTGTGTGTGTGTGTGTGTGTGTGTGTGTGTGGGTGTGTCTACAGCTGCTTTAAGACTGAAGGTAACTAAAGGTAACTGGGCTTTTGACATCGAGGCCCCGGCTTTAGAACAGCAGCTACATGTTAGAAATTGCTTCTTAAAATTCATTTTTATAGACCTGATTTAATGTGATTTCATTTTATTTTGTTATTTCTGCTATAATTCTAACTGGAATTATGAGATGGGTGATAGGATTGCCTTTATTTCATTGTTAGGCACTTAGTAAAATCTGTTTAAAAGTGTTTTTGAAGAGCACGCCAAAAGTACGCGTTTCCTGTTCGGCTGCCCCCATTCAGGTCCTCTTTCAAAAAAGGCATGGCACCACCACGGCGATTAAAAGACAAAAAAAAAAGTTTCTCCACCCGGGATCAGAACTGAAGAAGCCATTTGGATGAATGGCGAAAATGTCACTAAATCAAATCAAATCAATTTTATTTGTATAGCCCAGTATCACAAATTACAACTTTGCCTCAGTGGGCTTAACAGCAACACAACATCCTGTCCTTAGACCCTCTCATCGGATAAGGAACAACTCCCTAAAAAAAACCTTTAACAGGGAGAAAAAATAGGAAGAAACCTCAGGGAGGGCAGCAGAGGAGGGATCTCTCTCCCAAGACGGACGACGTGCAATAGATGTTGTGTTTACACAATTTACACAATACAACAATGAAAGAGGATAACAGAATTATAATGGACTTATAAAATGTATGAAGAATATGATGCGCATGATGCCAAGCAGTGTCCAGACACCATCGGAACAGTCCAGGACCCAAGCCACGCGACCAGCATCATCATGTAAAAAAAAAAAAAAATCATGTGAGGAGAGGAATGGCAGGCAGCATCCAAGTGGCGACCACCATCACCACGGAGACCTGGGAGGAGAACCGACTGCAAGTGCAACACAGAAAAAGAGAAAGGAGAAGACACTATTACAGTGGTAACTACTATTAATAAAGCTGGAATAATAAACGGTGGCATACTTTTGGACATTTCACTCTGACGTATCGGAGGGCGTTTACATCTGGTGTATTTCAGTCACAGGTGCCGAAGCAAGGACAGCAGTAAAAAACGAGTCCACACACTGTTATTTGCTCCCATGAATGATTTTTAATCTCACCAAAGTAATGTCAGTAAGGTAAAATCTACAATATAGCTTACAATCAGAATTGTACTTGTACATTGTACACGTATTAAAAGCAAAACATTGTGACAGTGGGATTTGATTGAGACCAAATAAGTATGTAGGGGGGAAAAATCATGTGCGGCTCTTCGGGAAACATTGCCTTGCCAGTAATATCCCTAACACTTCCGAGAAGATTATTATGTCAGCATTCGGCTTATGTGATCATAAAGCAATGTCAGAATATCAACAGATACATTTCCATTAACACACACCACCCCCCTCCACACACACACACACACACACACACACACACACACACACACACACACACACACACACACACACACACACTTGACTACTTTAATTAATTAATTACATTAATTAATTAATGCTGTCATTACAGCTCAGGAGACACTGCTAAACTCATGTTACTCGGCTTCTAATTCTCATAATTTCATGGCAGCAAGAAAGGAGGCTTCTACTACTCCAGTTGAAGGCAATTAATTTTCAATTAAACACATTAAATCAAGCGGTTCTCTCTGCTAGCTCTCTCGCAGCTTCAGTATATAGACCTATAGCAAAACACGGACCCCTGTGTTCGTTGACAGCTTTTCATCTTCGCGGTCGGTGGTTTATAAAGATGGTTGTTCATAGAGCTACACATTTCTTGGGGCGGCAAACGTTGCGCTACAGTGAAGGGAACCCCTCCATGGTCAGTGAGGCGAGAGGTAGAGCAGACGAGCCCCACTCATAAAGTTTGCTGTGATTTTTGATATTTTCAAAAATGTTCCACTGTAACTCCGTCACACAGGACAGTGCAGTAAATAAGCTGGTGTTGGGAACTTTGAATTGAAATCACTGTCCTCGGGCCAAAACATCTATCTCACGGGGTTTTCCCGTTTTCATCTCCCTCTCCATCTTCCTGTCTTTCTCTGGTGAGTGTGAATTAATAAAGTTGACCCCTGAAGTGGAAGATCACGGAGTAAACGAGTGGAGCGCCATCTCTGCACCGCGCTACTCCTCAGGGCTGATGACGGGTGATAACAACAGGCCGTGTGTGTTTATGTGTGTGTTTATGTGTGTGTTGAAATGTGTATGTGTGCGAGTGACTCGGGGAGAGATTTAGATGATGAATGAGTGACCTTGCCTAAAGAGCTATGTGTCCCTCCTGAGCTGCATGACTGAGATGTTGCATTTCGTCCTGGTGTGCGTGTGTGTTTTTGCGTGTGTGTGTGTGTGTGTGTGTGTGTGTGCATGCATGTGTGTGCGTGTGTGTGTGGGTGTGTGCGTGTGTGTGATTTTGTGATCGAGACTGTGTTTGTATGTGCACTTACAGATAGATGCCTGCATTCATGCATCTGTGAGCATTCCTCATATGGGCGGTTCTAGTGAAAGTGAAAATATACACTAGGGAGAGAAGACCTCGACATGCTGCACACTCAATTTCTAAAAATATGCACTTCCTCTCCGAATGCTTTTCAAAAACAGTAGGACGGCTCAACAAGAGTGATGTGATGAAAACACTGGCCGATGTCCAACTTGGTGGACCGCGTTAGCATGTGCGTGCTGTTCCGAGTGCCGTGTTATTTCTGGGCACCTGTGTGCACCACATGTATTTTTTTGGTGCATGTTTTTGCGGGTGTGAGTGCTGCGTGAATGATCAGTCCCGTGGATTGATATGAGACACCTCACCTCCCCTCTGAGTCTGCAGATGCCAGCTGGAGGAACAAGACTTTATTGCTTCATCTAAATGTCACCGCACAGCCCATCTGTGTGTATGAGTGTGTGTGCATGTGAGATAGTGCATGTATACCTGCATACCCACATACATGCATGTGTGCGTACTGACACATGCATGTGTGTGTGTGTGTGTGTGTGTGTGTGTGTGTGTGTGTGTGTGTGTGTGTGTGTGTGTGTGTCTGTGTGTGTGTGTTTGTGTGTGTGGGTGTGTAAGTCTGTCAGTATATTGTGAGTCTGTGTGCCTGCAGGTATGTCCGTGTGTGTGTTCTGCAGGTGTGGCTGTATGTCTATAAGTGTGTGTCTGTGTCTGTATAGCACCCAGGGACAGTAGAGGGGAACTTAATATATATCATGCACTCAGGTGGTCCACCCAGCCTTTTCAGAGCCAACTCAGAAGTAACTATACCCTTGCATGTATTATGTATGGTGTGCGCACAAGTTCTACACTTTCACCTGAGCAACACTGCAATATGCATGTTTGTGTTTGGTTTCTCTGTATGGGAGTGCCTTTGCTTGTGTGTGTGTGTGTGTGTGTGTGTGTGTGTGTGTGTGTGTGTGTGTGTGTGTGCGCGCTCGTCCAAATGTCTCTGTCTGATAGTGCTAAACGCCAATCTGTTTCTGCATTATTCATCAGTCTTTATCCCAGAAGTGTTTGAGTCAGTGTCAGATAAGGTTTGTTGCTGCTTTGTGACAAGCCAGAGTGGGTCAGTGACATGCAACATGATGATTCACAATGGAGAAGATGTCAGCTGGTTTCCCAGATGGCCACTGAAGTGTGGTGGCGAGGAACTTACCAGTCACGTTGCGCACACTAGCACACACACTGTTATGTGGCTGCGTACTCGGTACGTACAAATGCATACGCGCGTGCATACACACGTGCTTAGATGCACAAACACACACACTGTGTCAACTATATCAAGTATGCATAAACTGAGGCGTCCGGGTAGCGTGGCGGTCTATCCCATTGCCTACCAACATGGGGATCGCTGGTTCGAATCCCCGTGTTACCTCCGGCTTGGTCGGGTGTCCCTACAGACACAATTGGCCGTTTCTGCGGGTGGGAAGCCGGATGTGAGTATGTGTCCTGGTCGCCTCACTAGCACCTCCTCTGCTTGGTCGGGTGAAACTCCTCACTGTCAGGTGAAAAGAAGTGGCTGGCGACTCCACACGTGTCGGAGGAGACGTGGTAGTCTGCAGCCCTCCCCAAATCGGCACAGGGGGCAGGAGTAGAGACCGGGACGGCTTGGAAAATAGGGTAATTGGCCAAGTATAATTGGGGAGAAAAAGGGGGAACCCCCCCCCCAAAAGCATGCATGAACTGAAAGTGCTTTGGCTGCACAACATTGCAATATTGTAGCATAGACAGCCAGTCTACGCAAGGGAATGGATATGACCTTTGAATTCCTTACCTTTTTTAATTTTCTGCTCTTCTTGTTTCATTTTCTTTTTCTTGTTCCTTCCTATCTGTTACAATTATGTCTTTCACGCATACATTGTTTTTTTTCGATGTTCAGTGAGCGAGCATGTCCATTCGACCCCTGTGACTTGCTCATCTTCTCCCTCACCCTCTTGTTAGTAATCAAGCCCATGTCCAAGCTCGACTGCCACATCGCTGCTCATCTGAGAGCGCGACAGCACAAAAGTCCATTGACCTGTTTTCTGAAGGCAATCCCCGTGTTCTGTTGGTTCATGCCTACTGTAAATTAGCTCACTTCACACACACGCAGACATAAATGGGTACACCCCTCCCCATGCAACACACATGCAGCCTGCACAAATATCCTTGGATACACACACGCACACACACACACACACACATACACACACACACATAAACACACATAATCTCCTCATGTCCCTGTGTGTAAAGTGTGTTCTGTTGTGTATGAAATATGCTTGTTGTGTCATATTCTGTGTAATAAGCCCTGTTTGCCTCCAGGTGACCGGTCCTGTTGATCTCATTACACTCATACATGACTCACACACACACACACACACACACACACACACACACACACGCACGCACGCACGCACGCACGCACACACACACACACACACACACACACCATAGAGCAACTTCGCTCATTTACAACCGAACAACTGTTTCGCGCTTGTGTGTTTACTGTCTCTCCTTCGCCAGTCTCTGAATTAATATTTAATATGCTGATTGTGTTCCGACAGTCCAATTTGCCACTGATTTATTTGATCTGCTTCACGCCTGATCATACGCATTACCTCTCTAAGCAACACCCTTGTTCCCTCTGCCTCACACATCTGTTGTGTGTCTCCCTACTGATACCACATCTTTTTCTTTTTTCCCATTTTGTTTGATCATTTGTCTTTCTGTTTATTTAATTCTTCATCGGTTGCTTGGTAGCTATTTCTTTCTTTCTTTCTTTCTTTCTTTCTTTCTTTCTTTCTTTCTTTCTTTCTTTCTTTCTTTCTTTCTTTCTTTCTTTCTTTCTTTCTTTCTCGATAGCTTAATTACAATGGTCCTTACAATTCAAGATCTACATTAGTTAGGGCACAAAGAGCATGCTGGGAGCTCTGCCAGGTGTGGGCTTCAGTAGTCCAGTAATGTGTAGACCAGAGCCAGGACTGAGCTGTTGTGAGTTTGGGATGGCCTGGGATGGCCTGGGATGGATGGTTGTTGTACAAAGCAGATCTACAGGTTGGCACGGTGGCTGTGATGCTGACCTTATAGGCCAGCTGAGCATCCAGTGTCCAATCATGGGCAGCGAAGAAGAGCAGCATTGCAGCACTGCATCAAATCTCAATAGCGGAAGGACGCCCAGGTGGTGTGGCGGTCTATTCTGTTGTTTACCAACATGGGGATCACCAGTTCGAATCCCCATGTTGCCTCCGGCTTGGTTGGGCATCCCTACAGACACAATTGGCCATGTCAGCGGGTGGGAAGCCAGATGTGGGTATGTGTCCCGGTTGCTGCACTACCGCCTCCTCTGGTAAGTCGGGGCGCCTGTTCGGGGGGGAGGGGGAACTGAGGAGAATAGCATGATCCTCCCATGCACTACGTCCCCCTGGCGAAACTCCTCACTGGCAGGTGAAAAGAAGCGGCTGGTGACTCCACATGTATCGGAGGAGGCATGTGGTAGTCTGCAGCCCTCCCCAGATCGGCAGAGGGGGTGGAGCAGTGACCGGGATGGCTCGGAAGAGTGGGATAATTGGCCAAGTACAATTGGGGAGAAAAAGGGGGAAAATCCCCCCCCCCAAAAAAGAAAAAAAGATAAAAGCGGAGTCTTTCAGTGGGGAAATCTGAAATGTAAAGACGCCGTGAGCACTTTTGGATTTCTGCTGACTTCATGTGACCCTGTGGTCTAAAAGGCAGTGCTTCGTGGAAGAACGGCTACGTTGCCGCAAAGCGCTACATTCGCTCTCTGGTAGCTCTTGCGTTAGTTTCGAAGAGAGAGAGGAGTGAGAGACGTAGTGTTTTTTTTTGTTTTTTTAAAAAACAGGCGTTTGCAAGATATGCAGCGATGAGGTAATGCATCTCTTAATTGTGGCTCTGTATCCCGTCTGTGTGCCATAAATAATTTTGTCAGATTTTGCAGGGAGTAAGACCTGTAGACAATTGTTATATAGCATGATCATATCTTCCCGCTGATGGTCTCCCTTGCGTTGGTCACACAGAGGCGTCAACATTAAACTGAGGCTGATAAATAATCACTGAATATACCTCCTCGCAGCAGCTTTGAGAAAAGCGGGAATGTTGGAGAGAGGCTGAGCTCTGCGCAGCTCTGAGGATTGTGCAGAAGACTGTGTGAGGATGTCAACCTGACAGAGCTCTTGTGCACTAACCTGTGTCAGAAGAGCAAAAGTAAAAGAACGTTTTAGCAATAGAACATGAAACCGTGAGAGTTGATGATAGACCTGAAAGATTTCGTGATAAAGACGGACATGCGGGAGGGAACTGCGGGATTTGAGTGAAAAGGATGGGTTTTGTGGATAGATATAATTTCTATGTGCCCTAATAGCAGCGGTCTACCATGTATGAAGCAAAGCATGAAAAGGGCTAATCCAGAGATGCCTTCATGCCAAGGACTGGCATGAGGGAGCCCTCCCCGGCATTTCTCCCCCCCCCCCAAAATATGGAAAAAGGAGAGTGAATTAGCCCTAAACCTGGCTCGACGGAGCGCATCCATGATATCCAGCTAGAGTGGTACTCTGAAGCTGACCAGCCGGGCATTCGAAAGCACAGGTCTTCATAGACGCCAGCTTCCAAATAAACACCAAAAACCACAGACTACACTGTGTTTGTCCACCCTCCTTTTCCTATCATCACTGCAGCACTCTTAATTTATTGGTCTCAGAATGAATCTCCCCGCCCCATCTGTCTCCGCTTTCACGCCATCCCCAGGTGCTCATCCCACTTGCTATGTGATATCTCATTAATAGGATTAGGGCAGGCCATCACTTTTTATAGCTGCTAATGAAGTACAACGTGGAGTTTAGACCTGTAATTTGTGTGCGTGCCCATATTGTTAAGATGTGTGCCTTAGTTATTGTGTGCGTGTGTGCATATACATTTACACAGGTATGTGATCTGTGTGTATCTGTTTGTGTGTGTGTGTGTGTGTGTGTGTGTGTGCATGTATACATACGTGTTTGTGCTGTTATGTAGGTGTCTGTATGTGAGAGTGTGCATGTCTGTCTCACCTGCTAATGAAGTGTGTCATGGCTGCGGTCCACTAGCTGAGGTCTGCCCCCACCGCTGCCTCAGCTGGAGCTAAGCCACTAATAGGCCCGTTACTGCAGGGTAGCGGGCTTCTCCACACGCCACATTAGACGCTCCAGGCTGCACATTACCCGCAGCTCACAGAGGACCACAGGTTAATGCCATCAAATGGAGACTCCAGTTAGGAGGGACCACTGGCTGCACTCTCATGTGTTAATCCCTAATGAGCTTGGTAATTACCTCGTGTATTGTGCAGGTTATGGCCATTGCGTAAAGTAGAGGAGTGAGAGACGGATTTGCGAATGTAATTTTGTGGAATTAAACAATTCAGTGAGTGCCATGCAGTCCCTGTTGTCCTCTTCCCCAAAAAAGGGGGGGGGAGTAAAACTGTTGTCACTTCATGGAGAGTGTGTGTACTTATTCATTCTTGTTTAAATTAATGATACGCTGCCACCGTGTAAAATACTAGTGTGTGTGTGTGTGTGTGTGTTTGTGTGTGTGCGCATGCACCAGGTAACCCTAGTGTCTTCCCTTTATACGGCCTACCCAGGGCCAGCACAAGCAAAGGCAGATAGCTCACTTGTGTCTAATGTTCTTAATTAACTTCAAGGTTGAACGTGTGAAATTTAATATGGGAAATTAAAAGATGTTAATATCCTGCTTTGGAGCCAATGTGCTCGTATGAATAAATTACATTAAATCAGCACGTTGGTCTCGGAGCTTAGCGCTCCTGAGAAAGGAACTTGTGTGTTCTTACTCAGATAATGGTGAGGGAGGGATGGAGGGAGGTGGAGAGAATGGAATGTACAATCAGCCATTAGTGCTGCTTGTCTTCAGTCTGCAAGGCTCCTCAAGCACCCTTCTAGCTGCATGGTCATGGAAGGTAATATACTGGGGTTATGAAAAGAGGGAAGAGTGTAAAATTGATGCAAACAGAGTCACCGTTGCAGCAACAGCAATGAGCCGTCAATAGTGTTGCATGTTTCTGTGTGTGTGTGTGTGTGTGTGTGTGTGTGGCTATGAGTGTCAAGATCTGCTTGACTCATTTTTGAGGAGTGTGTTTTTTTGGGGGGGGGGATTTTTCCCCCTCTTTTTCTCCCAAATTGTACTTGACCAATTACCTCACTCTTCCAAGCCACCCCAGTCGCTGCTCCACCCCCTCTGCCGATTTGGGGAGGGCTGCAGTCTACCACATGTCTCCTCCGATACTTGTGGAGTCACCAGCTGCTTCTTTTCACCTGACAGTGAGGAGTTTCACCAGGGGGACATCACATGTGGGAGGATTACGCTATTTCCCCCCCCCCCGAGCAGGCGCCCCAACTGACCAGAGGAGGCGCTAGTGCAGCGACCAGGACACATACCCACATCCGGCTTCCAGACCGGATGTGGGTATGCCCAACCAAGCCGGAGGTAACACGGGGATTCGAACCAACGATCCCCGTGTTGTTAGGCAACGGAGTAGACCTTCACGCTACCCGGACGCCCCGTGTACAAGCTTTTTTTGTGTGATGTTTGTGCATGAATGTGTAAAAAGAGAGAAATCTCAGTATCATTCAGCCATTTTATTAGTGAATTTCTGCACCTTTACCTCATTCGGGTGACTGATTATGTGCTTTTCCCGGCGCTATGATTCACAATCATATGAATGTCTTGTGGATCTGCTTTCCCCTGCAACAATACCATGTATCAAGCAATGTCTCCCATATGGAAACAGTCCTGCATCGACTGCACGTATCATCAAATACAAACACAGGGAATTGCCGTCAGTTGTTCATTCTGTAGGACCCCAATTTTACATCTTAACAGTTTCCAATGGAAAGCTGCAAACGGTGACAGCAATATCAATGGTACTCTTGAATTCTGCATGGCAGCTTTGCACTTAATTGGCTATGCTTGAGAACTCCCATCCACAGAACATTGCTGCATATATCGCATTATGTGTGAAATGTGAAATGTGTGGTAACAAAAAATTGTCCCTATTACAATGTCATTAGGAAGCCTTCTCCATGGTCGACCATGCTGCTATCTGATAAGCCCGTTATAGCACTGCCCTAATTTCTCTAATAGGCTGCCGGTAAAATAACAATCAAGAGAAATGGTCTGTAATACACACTCGCCGAGCCCGGTGAATATCATGGACTGCGGCACCTCCGAGACTTTTATGTAGGCTGTTACTGTGACACTTAGCTTCCTTTAGTAATGAATGGCTTCTCCTCAACTGATGGTGGGTTTATAGAGTGCTGGTCTGGCAAAGCTTTACACAATCTGGTGCGATCACTCCCCTTCTCTGTCAAGGTAATGAACATACTTCATCAGCCCCAAGGAAACCTCCATGTGCTGATGTGTGTGTGTGTGTGTGTGTGTGTGTGTGTGTGTGTTGGTTGGGGAGGGTTATTCTGTATTTTGCCTGCGTTTGCCTGTGTGTGCTGTGAGGGGCCGTCAGATATATGTGGTGGACCTTGAGGCCACCGGCAGTGTGTTTCAGATGGAAGAAATTGTCTTCTGTGTTGAGGTCAATCTGTCCCAGGACATTCCCACTGGAGTTATCTGAAGTGTGTGTGTTTGCCTATACTCCTCCCTACATGTGTATGTGAATGCCAGCTTGATGCTGAATTGATGGCTATAGACCAGGAAACACACGGTGTTGGACTCAAATGTTTACAGTAGACCCGGGTATATGAGGGCTTTAGTGTCATCTCACGCATTGTTCCTGTCTGTACGCTGTCTGTCCATCCATCTCATACGTTGTTATGACAGGATGCAGC
This sequence comes from Lampris incognitus, assembly GCF_029633865.1. NCBI lineage: Eukaryota > Metazoa > Chordata > Actinopteri > Lampriformes > Lampridae > Lampris > Lampris incognitus. The sequence goes on from NW_026611088.1 coordinate 78,516, forward strand.
TCATAAGCAGGACAGCTATCTGCAGACTCTGTTAGATGATCGCTGGCAGTGGGACGATAAGAAGGACACGAGCGACCGGAGCTTAGAAAATGAAAGGGCATGGCTTAAGGATTAATGAAAAGTTTAGGAGACCGAGGTAAACAGAAAGGCAATACTGTCTATTTTGTATGACTTCCTCAAAGTCTGCAGTGTTTGTGTGTGTGTGTGTGTGTGTGTGTGTGTGTGTGTGTGTGTGTGTGTGTTTGAGGAAGCATGAGCTCACCGCTGCACACGTCCATGTGTGTTTGTCTATGCATCTTCATGTGCATGGGTTTTGCATTTCTGTGGATACAGGCTTGTGTTGTGTGTGTGTGTATGTGTGTGTGTGTGTGTGTGTGTGTGTGTGTGTGTGTGTGTGTGTGTGTGTGTGTGTGTGTGTGTGTGTGTGTGTGTGTGTGTGTGTGTGTGTGTGTGTGTGTGTGTCTAGAATACCCTGGAGGGAGTTGCCCCGCTTTTGTCCTCGCTGGTGGAGGCCTGTCTCCGGGGAACAGTCGTAGCCTTGGCCCCTCATGATGGATTGATTTCGAGACAAAAACATTAACTTTGTAATGAATAGTATAGAAACACACACACACACACACACACACACACACACACACACACACACACACACACACACACACACACACACACATTTATGTGAAGTGATGTAGATTTCGGGGAGGGGATTTGGATGGCAACCTCTTCATTAATTGAAGCTGGCCAGAATAACCTTGCTTCAATAAAATGTCATTGGCAATATTTGGGAATTAGAAACCTTCTCAGTGCTGAAACTCAAGTCTGAAATGGCTCCGTCACTTCCATGTAATTTTTAATATCCCTTATGATGAAATATGCACAGGAGACTGGCCATAGTGTAGTGAAGAGCCACATATTTTCATTTAGTGTTTGAGTTGAAGCATCTGTATGCATGTCTACATAGGTTTATGCTGACATGTGAATGCATATACAGCAGCTGTGTGTCTGTGTGTTTCTACACATAAATGTGCATATACATTTGTGTGTTACATGCACATTTCTTCACCGTATACCTATATGTGTGTGCATGAGTGATGTGTGTGCATACATGTTACATGTGTGGTTGCGTGTATGTGTGCACGTATGTGTGTGCACACCCATATATGTGCATATACATCCAAGTAGCCAATTAACGTGCGGTCACGATCTGTTAGTTGCCCTGTGGAGGACCATTCCTATGTAATTTCACATTCATTAGGCATTCGCTTCCAACCGTCACCACAAAAGACTGCAACATAATTTTATGCAATTGCATTACCCTGCAAGCTAACTTTATATAATGCATCTCTTTCCCCCATCCCTGCTCTGTTCTGTGCATTTCGCAGCCCTAATTCAGTTGTGCCGTCGAAAGTGCTTCAAGAGTATATAATAGTCGCAATCTCAAGTAGCTGCAGATATTATGTGCGTTAGCGTCTCAGCTAAATAAACGTAACCAGTTCTGCACCTGCTGATCTGTGCCACAGCTTGTCCCACTGCATCGATGTGCATTTTAATTGTCTTGCATTGTATTTATTTGTTCCCCCCTTTAGTTTGTGGACCCCCCCCCCCTGAAACAATGTGAATTCTAATTAATGCCTGTGAGATTGTGGTCTAACACATACCCAGAGGGCTCACTGACTATTGTGTTTTATTTCGCTACACTGTGGCTATCTTATCAACCCTTTTCCACTGCACAACAAGCAAGTTCATTTACAACACAGTCTCATTTATACCTTTGACCGTGGGCACAGCAGCAAGGGAGAAGATAGGTGCTAAATTAAGCTATCCAGATGATTAAGAACAGTAGGTGCTGCCCATGATATCGTGAAGGTTAAAGCAGTAGTTTAGACGGAACATGGTTGTTATTCACTCTCTTGCTGAGATGGAAAGTACATGGTTCAATATAGCTTTGTTGGACAGGGTTCTTTATGCTGCAGTGCTCCTTAATTGGCCTCCAACTGATGCCTTCTGCGTTGGAGCTGAGCGTTTACCAATGCTGCACCTGCTTAGCTTTGCAGTCCGGCACCTCAAACACAGTCACTCTGCTGGATGCTGTGGAAGAGGGACAGAAACCTTCGATTTTTAGGGACAATAGGAAGCAGTTGCTTCCACTCTGAGGTATAAATAGGGAAGCATTTAGGGTCAACTGTGTGTCTATAAATCAGAGGGGAGAAAAAAATCATAATGTTTACAATCGGAAATGTACTGTGTATTCAGCAGTATTTGACTTTTACTAATGAGAATCACTGAGAAGAACCGCCATTTAATAATGTAATACAATCTGTTCTGATGAAAGGTATGCAAATGGTTGATCGGTGGAGAAATGGGGGGGAGGGAAGAGGCAGGGGAAGGGAGAAAAATAGATGGAGAGTTTGATTTAGAAAACACTTGAGAGGTGAGGTGAAAGGCTTTGATGATGTTTTCAGAAGACCGAAGAGAGAGCAAATGTGCTTTTCTGCGTTTGTCTGTGTGTGAGTATGTGTGTGCATGCCATGACGGAGAAGTGTGTGCAGCAATTTTCCCAAGAGCGATGCCGTCCGCAGCTTGGCTCCTGGGAGGGTCACCCAAGGCGGGTAGGTCAAGGGGGAGGTTCCAGATGAAGTGCAAGCCAACAAAGACCTCAACAGCAGAACTGGCGGAAGATGTCTCCAGGTCACAACAGCAGTGAAGGCGGATGAAGGCTGCAACAGAGGGTGGTCCCCAATCGTCTTGGTTCTCCACGCCACTGGACCCTGGCCACCCCCTGCCAAGGACTGTGTGGTGGCTGCAGGTGCATCAGCAACTCCATATTAAAAGCTGTTACGCACAGGCATCCTGAAGGACAGTCATACTCGACCCTGAGTGACCGCCGATGTGTGCATGAAAGCTTGGTTTTCCCTCATCACGTATTCTTTTTATATATCTTATAAATCCATATAATTTTGTTATCCTGTTTTAATGTTATATCCTTCTCTCACTAAGATGTGTGACTAATTTAAAAAATATTTTGTCTACATGGTGATGGTGGTTGTGTGGCTCAGGTCCTGGGCTGTTCCGGTTGCGTCTGGACACTGCTTGGCATCCTCGTCATCATGTTCTTCATATATCTTTATAATTCCATTATACTTCTGTCATCCTAATTCAATGTTGTATTCTGTAAATTGTGTAAACACAACATCCATTGCACGTTGTCCGTCTTGGGACAGAGATCCCTCCTCTGTTGCTCTCCCTGGGGTTTATTCCTATTTTTTCTCCCGGTTAAAGGTTTTTTTAGGGAGTTGTTCCTTATCTGATGGAAGGGTCCAAAGACAGGATGTTGTGTTGCTGTAAAGCCCATTGAGGCAAATTTGTAATTTGTGATATTGGGCTATACAAATAAAAAGGACTCGACTTTTCTTCGGCTCCATCTGGTCTGTCTCTCTTATGAGCTACTATATCAATGAATTAAAGGTGCATTTGTGCAGGGCAGGTGTTGGGTATGAAAAGCCGGAGAGAGGTGAGCCTCACACCCTCAGCACAAGGGAAGCGTGTTGATGGATGGCTGACAGGAGGAATGAAGAACAACCTCAAATGAGGAGGGTAAAGGCGGGGGTAGCGAGAGAAGCCTTGTCAAGATAATAACCAGTCTCCCTGTTGGCCAAAATACTATTCTGCTCTGGCCTTTCTTTTGCCTGTATATATGTCGATCTTTCTCTCTTCCTTTTCCTTTTTACCTCCTCCTGAGTCTCTCTAACTGTAAGACAGCTGATCGAGTGATGATCTGCACTGTACTGGTGGATGTGGAAAAACAAAGCACTGATGGCAACGGTGTGAGACAATCGTTGATATCTAAGCGTTTATTCTTAAGTGGGAAAAAATAAATAAACTGAGTTGTTTTAATTTCCTTTGTGTACACATTTGCTCCTTATAGGTTATCGAATGCTTGTTACTGAACACAAAGGTGCTAAAACTTGGTTGAACTTCTTGAAATAAAACTAAAATGAGTGAAAACAAGATGTGTCTAAACGTATAGTTAAATCAAAGCTGAAATTGATACAATATAACACTAATTCAGATTGCATTATAGCTGTGTGTGTACACTTGTGCATATGTGCGCACGCACACAATATGTGTGTGTGTGTGTGTGTGTGTGTGTGTGTGTGTGTGTGTGTGTGTGTGTGTGTGTGTGTGTGTGTGTGTGTGTGTGTGTGTGTGTGTAAGCACAAAACTAATGCTAAGCAACTGGGGACACCCTCACCTCTCCCTGTTTGTTTACCTTTCTATCTATCTCTTGCCTTTCAGTCTCTCTTTTTGATTATGAGAAACACAAGTGTTTCTCAGACACACACACACACACACACACACACACACACACACACACACACACACACACACACACACACAAACCCACACATGCTGTCTATTGCTGTGGTGAAGAGATATAAGCTGGAGTGGAATATTGAAAAGGTCAGCCTGCTCTGCGGTGAGAGACTGGCACTGCTTCATGGGTAAACACCATGTCTGAACCTCGTCAGTAACAACAGTGGGAACCTCTCTCACTCACTAGCCTCACCACAATCTCGCTTTCCTCTCTATCACCTTTTCGCTCCCTCTCTCCTTGGCTAATTTGGCATTGCATTGTCCCCAGAATCTTTGCTGGCATTTTTCTTGAACTATGCTTCTTTTTGTTGCTGTTATGAAAAGAGTTCCCAGCAACGCCTCTCATTCTGTAGGAAGAGAAACTTTAGGGGCCTTGACACTGCCAGCTGATGCTGCAGTGTCCTGTACTGATTAGGGGTCAACAGATGTTGGTTTTTTTTCTCAGGCCTGATACCGATACCGATATTTGGAATCGATAAACATTTGTAGTAAAAATAAAACTCTTGTCAAAATTTAGAATAACACAAACTCCAAAACAAAACTTTGTTGAAATGCCTTTAAGCATATGTTTAATTAAAAGAGAACTTTTAATTATGTTAAGACAAAAAATGCAGGGAGCTCCCAGCAGCAAGAAATTACATAGCCTGTCTTTTTTTTTTTTTGCTTGTTAGCTGGCTAAATTATGGATCAACAAATGAACTTGTTGACGTTCGTTATTGCATTCAAGTTAGCCCTAAGAGACTCAACATTAGCTTACGTTATAATGACCATCGGCTAGCTGTCTAACTAAAATGGAAAGAGTCTCGGTAAGTCTGTCCTAGGGTTGTCACCTTCTGTCTATGTGGGGGAAAAAAATAAGGGACCCCCCCTCCCAAGCTCCCTGTCCCCCCCACCACAAGTCCTATATTCTCCCTCCTAATGATGTAATGATTTTTTGGGAATCCAAGACACCGATACACACGGTTTGAAGTGCTTCATTGCAAGACAAAATAACAAAAGCACTCAGACTTACAAGTGTAACAAGAATATTTGTTTTACACTTTGGATTTCTAATAGGGATTGTTTTGACACAAAAAGACTGAAACGTCACAAACATAACATTGTGTTTGTCCCAAACAAATGGAACCCGTCAGCAACTGCAAGCACCTCAGAGTGTTATTCTTAACTACACAAGGTAACCACTTGTAGCGAATTTGGGGGGCAGCCGGGACGCGAACCCAAGTCTTCCGTACCACGGGCGACTACGTTAACCAGTCGACTAAAGGGTCCGACCCATTAACCAAGGGCTATAGTGCCTAGTCATCCGTGATCGTTACACACTGATAACCCTTTTCACACTAAAATTAGCGTGTATAAGCGAGTTTTTTTAAACGCGGGTAAACCCGCTACAAATAGGCAATTGACGGCTTTCACAGTGCCAGCAGACCCGGGTCTAACTGCCAGCAGTCGAGTTTGCCTTTCTTTTTTCTTTTTTTTCTTCTGTAGCGTCATCTTTGACGTCATGACGAACGCGCCGGAAAACGGGGAAGTAAACAGTAGAAAGCAGCATGGACGCCAGAGAGACGGTGGTTAACGTTACTTTTTTATATTTTGTACTTCAGTCTGTCTTTCAAACCATACAAACCCAATGCAGAATGAACGATGTTCGAGCGCTGCTTGAACGAAAACGCTGTACCCACAAAAAAGGAAATGTTTTTTTATCAGTTGCCCGACGCGATTTTATGAAGCGCGGACAATGACGTACGTCATCGCGCAAATTAGCGTGTCCAACCAGGCACCCTGTCACGTTTACGTCAATGCCGATCGGTGGTGGCGCCGCGGACATAGCTCTCACTTTGGTTATACAAGGACCGGATGGCTTGTAGCAACTGCCCCGGTACCCCATACTCCCACAGTACCCCCCACAGTGTGCCCCAGGGTACACGGTTCTAAGCCTTCTCCAAGTCCACAAAACACATGTAGATTGGCTGGTCAAACTCCTATGCCCCCCTCAGCACTTCTGCAAGAGTAAAGAGTTGGTCCGTTGTTCCACGGCCAAGACAGAATCCGCATTGTTCCTCCTGGTTCGACAGTCAGTCGGAGCCTCCTTTCCAGCATCCAAGAGTAGACTTTCCCAGGGAGGCTGAACAATGTGATGCCCCAATAATTGGAGCACACCCTCCGGTCCCCCCTTTTAAATATGGGAACCACCACCTCAGTCTGCCACTCCACAGGTACTGTCCCCGACCTGCACATGACAGTGAAGAGGCGTGTCAGGCAAGACAGGCCAACAATGTCCGGAGCCGTCAGCATCTCAGGGCGATTCTCATCCACACCCAACACCTTGCCACTGGGGAACTTCTTCACTACCTCAGAGACCTCTGCCAGGGATATGGGTGGGGCTTCCCCTGAGTCTTCAGACTCTACCTCCTCCACTGAGGACGTGTTAGCCAGGTTCAGCAGCTCCTCAAAGTGTTCTTTCCACCACTTGACAACAATCCCAGTGCGGGTCAAAAGTTCTCCTCCCCGGCTGAACAGCATGAGTCAAGCCCTGCTTCCCTTTACCGAGTCACCGGGTGGTTTGCCAGAACTTTCTTGAGCCAACCGAAAGTCCTCCTCCATAGCCTCGCCAAATTCCTCCCACACCTGAGTTTTTGCTTCCGTGACCGCTGAAGCTGAGCCCTTCTGGCCTCCCAGTACCTGTCTACTGCTTCAGGAGACCCCTGGGCCAACCAAGCCTGAAAGGCCTCCTTCTTCAGCCTGACGGCTTCCCTCACTGCCAGTGTCCACCAGTGGGTTCTTAGGTTGCCACCTCAACAGGCACCAATGACCTTATGACCACAGCTCCTGCCTGCTGCATCTGCAGTAGAGGCTTTGAACATGGCCCACTCAGACTCCATGTCCCCAGCCTCCCTCGGAATACACGAGAACTTCTTCCGGAGCTGGAAGTTGAAGACGTCATGGACAGGGGCCTCTGCCAGATGTTCCCAGTTCACCCTCACTACACGTTTGGGTTTGCCAAGTATGTCCAGCAGCATTCCCCACCATCTGACTCAACTCACCACCAGGTGGTGATCAGTTGACAGCTCTGCTCCTCTCTTCATCTGAGTGTCCAAAACATATGGCTGCAGATCTAATGATACAACCACAATGTCTGTCATCGATCTTTGGCCTAAGGTGTTCTGGAACCAAGTACACTTATAAACTACCTTATGTTCAAACATGATGTCTGTTATGGCCAATCCATGACTCGCACAGAAGTCCAATAACAAGGCACTGCTCGGGTTCAGATCAGGGAGGCTGTTCCTCCCAATCACGCTACTCCAGGTTTCTCCATCATTGTCCACATGAGCGTTGAAGTCCCCCAGCAGAACTATACAGTCCCGAGGCGGAGCCCTATCCAGGATACCACCCAGAGACTCCAAGAAGGCCGGATACTCCAAACTGCTATTCAGTGCATAAGCACATGCAACAGTCAGAGCCTTCCCCCTCAGTGATTCGCAGTTATATAGAGGTGACCCTCTCATTCCCTGGGGAGAACTCCAACACGGCGGTGCTTAACTGGGGACTTGTGGGTATTCCCACACCCACCCGGCACCTGTCACCTTGGCCAACTCCGGAAAAGTAATGAGCCCAGCCCCCGTGCTATATGTGGAGGTGAGCCCAGCTATATCTAGTTGGTACCTCTCCACCTCCCACACCAGCTCAGGCTCTTTCCCTGCCAGAGAGGTGACCTTCCACGTTCCAAGGACCAATCTGTGATGCTGTAAGTCGGCACGCCCCGGTCCCCTCTTTTGCCTGCCGCCCGGCCTGCATTCCACCCTACCCCAATGCTCATCCCCGCGTGTGGTGGGTCCACGGGGTGGTGGCTCCATGTTGTTTTTTCTAGCTGGGCCTGACCAGGCCCTATGGGCCAAGGCCTGGCCACCAGACGCTTGCCAACAAGCTCCCTTCCCAGGTCTGGCTCCAGGAGGGGGCCCCGGTTTTCCCTTTTCCGGGCGAGGTGCCGTAACTCTGATGGTGTGAATTCATTGGGTTTCTTGGTAATCACTCTTAGTCTGGCCCCTCCCCTGGGACCAATTTGCCTTGGGAGACCCTACCAGGGGCTATTGCCCCTGACAACACAGCTCCCAGGATAACTGGGAAACACAAACCCCTCCACCACATTAAGGTGGCAATTCTTGGAGGAGAACTTCAGCAATATCTACTGCCTTACATTTGAAACAGTTCTGCTCACTCACCGAAGCTGTTCCAGTCTGCAAATGCATGTTGATAGGCTATTACTCGTGACCAATCAGATGGCAGGACATTGCTCGAGACCACAGTGATGACTACAGACAGAGAGGCAGCTGCATTAGAGCCAAAGAAGCGCATTTTTAAATTAATTTATTTTATTGGCAATCGGATAAAAAAATCGATTTCAACAATCATGAAAATGCTGAATATCGCTAGTACTGATATACTGAGGACAGAGTCAAAGTGTTTTCACTGTCAGTGCTATGGCTTTCCAACTGGATGTGCTACCAAATACAAGTACCACGAAGGAGTGCTAGTATGATTGAACATAGCCAGCTTGTTAAGGACGATACTCAAAAGCAGCATCACAGATCAACTGTCATCTTTAAAGACCTGGTTTTATGCCACCAGGTGCACAGGCCATTTCAAATCTATGCAAGCCATTTCAAATCTAGTCAGTTGGGAGATCATGTTGGGAGGTGGTGATTGACTGGATTTAATCAGTCTTTCTCTAAAACCTGTACACACACACACACACACACACAAATATTCTCTTCTCAGAGTTAGTTGGTATGTCAAAACTAGGGCGCTGCCAAAATAAATTCAGTCACAATGACACACATAATAATTGCCTTATGAAGTAAAAAAAAAGTCTCCAATAATTCAAATAAAAAAGTTAGATTGATAACCGCAATTGTTTTCTCTGCTCTTTTTCATTACTGTTCAGTCATGGAGTCATGAAGATCTTAATGACATTGAAGCTACGTGTTAAAGGTTGGAGCTGGCTGGTGAGTGGGACTTTGCTGTCTGCTCATGCGATTCATTTTGTCTTTGCAAGCTTTTTGATTTTCACGTGGAGAGACTGGATGAATAAAATGAACTTGATTTTCCACTTTTTTAGAAATGCTCTAAGTGCTATTTACTTCATTCTCCATTTCCATCTGAATAAGTGGTGTGAAGAGAGGGGTGCAACTGCTCTTTATTCAGCTCTTTTCAATTTTGGCTCTTACGCTTTTCATTCAGTCAATATTTCATGTCCTACGACAGATGAATACCCTTGTGTGATACCATTTACCAGCACTTCATCAGAAATTTGTTCTTTCACATCTAAATATCTTTGACAGATGAAAAATAAATGCACAAAAAAAAAATCTTGCTACTTTTCCATACCGTTGCCTGGGGCTCCGATTTACATTGTCGAATATTCGTGAAATACCACAGCTCTCCTTTCAAATGGGACTCTGGTGAGTGTTCAACACAATCAGCACACGTTTGATAAATCCTCAAACTGGATAAAAAAAAAATCTCTCAAGTAGTACCCCTGAGACCAGCAAAATGTCTCTATTATGCAATAAAACTGCAACAGCATTGTTAAAACGCCATTGTTCTGTTGCTTTAAGAAAGTCTGTCGTTCTTTTTCAGAGAGATCTAGTGTTCTCTCCGCCCTCAGGAGAAAATTACACAACTCCTTTGTTCTGACTTGATTAAATACATCTCTTCCAGCAGCACCCCATTCCTGCCTCTTTGCACTGTGTTTAATGTCTCAAACACAAGTGTACATGCACACAGATGGGTGTGTACGTGCACACACACACACAAACACACACGCACACACACACACACACACGCACCCACGCACTTTCTGCACTGACAGAAGAGCTGTACAGTTAAAGTAAAACTCAAGGCTTAACTCAGCCAGCGATCCAGTTTGTTGAACTTTCCGCTCTACCGACACTTCTGCTGAGATTAAATAAAGCCTTGCTCCTTTCTCTGCCCCCTCACTCCATCACCACTGTTCCTCTTTCTCCCCTCTTTTCGCCTCTTCTTCCCTCTGCTCCTCTCACGCCATCACCACCCATCCTTCCGATTCCTCTTTCTATCCACCTTTCTCATCTTCCTGACTCTCCTCATGCACGCTCTTTTTAATGCAGCTGCTCACGTGTCCTCTCTCTGTTTTGCAGAAATATCAAAATGGGAACACTTGGGCATTTTTGTGGGAACACACATGCATGTACTTGTACCTTCATGTGGGAGGAACCGCACATAAATAACCACATGTTTTTTTTCTGACTGATCACATCTCCTATACACAGCCAGTGATCACAGTGGTACATGGGAGGCAGTTCAGGAGTAACAGCAGTGGTGATTACATAAGCTGGCTCACTCCTCAGTTTGAAAACCCAGTGCTATATAGAAACTGTTGGGGAGTTTCATATTGATTTGAGTCGGCTTCTTAAAACACAAAGCACTACTGGTATGGATGTATACATACCTCTCTCTACATGTGCTAGTAAGAACTAGATCCTGCTGCTGTCTAGTGGTTATTGTCAGCAAAATTTGATTTAGTATCATTCATTTGATGAAAACAGAGAAGTATGTATATTTTGTCGAGTTTAAATTAATGAAAACTATAGCAGTTAGAGTGGGATGAAACATTTTAGTCTTATGTTAGCCAAATATTTTTCCTTGACCTGAAATTTTTGCATGAAATGATTAATGAATGCCCTTTAAAACAAGGATGATTTGAGCTTAATTCCTTATGCGCCTATGGAACTTCAACCATAGGTCTTATTATATGCAGTAGCATACAAATAGGTTGGAACTTGTACTATTTGCAGGCACATAATAGATGATGTGTCCAACAAATGCCTCTTCAGGTTTGTTGTTTTTTTTGTTTGTTTTTTGTTTGTTTTTTTTTTTTTTGTCCCACACAGCTTTCATTGCATTTTGGCTTCTTTTGGGTCAAATGTAAAAATTTCCCTCTTCTTTCTCCCTAAAACTGGATGCAGCAGGAACATGGTTACATACTAGTTTACAATGATGATTAAAATATCTACGATCAGGCCTACATGACAACCATTTTTTTCCTAATCCCCGTTAGAACACAATGTTGTGTACACACAAACCCTACACAACAATTGCTTGCATCCTGATAAGTAGTGCCCCCCCCCACAGTTTGACATCCCAGTGCCAAGTTTCATCTTAGTAGATTCCTCCTTAAATTGCCAAACCAGTATTAAAGCTAGTGTAGGCAATTTATCGTAGAAGCATTTTTTTTTGTGTTGTGTTTGTTGAAACTGTCTTTACATCCCTATGAACAGCGGCGTGACAGGCTGTTTGGGGTTGGTTGAAGACCAGATGCGCTGTCATGTTCTGGATCATTTGCAGAGGTTTGAAAGTGCGTGCAGGGAGACCTGCCAGTAAGGAGTTGCAGTGGTCAATGTGTGATATTACAAGAGCCTGTACCAGGAGTTTTGCTGCCTACTCAGACAGGTAGGGTCTAATTTTCCTGATGTTGTACAGGGCAGGTGGCACGGTGGTGCAGTGGTTAGCGTGGTCGCCTCACAGGACGAAGGTCCTGGATTTGAGCCCCGGGCAATCCAACCTTGGGGTCATCCTGGGTCATCCTTTGTGTGGAGTTTGTATGTTCTTCCCGTGTCTGCGGGGGTTTCCTCCAGGTGCTCCGTTTCCTCCCACAGTCCAAAGACATGTAGGTCAGGTGAATTGGCCAAACTTAAATTGTCCCTAGGTATGAATGTGTGTGTTGGCCCTGTGATGGCCTGGTATCCTGCCCAGGGTGTCTCCCCGCCTGCCGCCCAATGACTTCTGGGATAGGCTCCAGCATCCCCGTGACCCTGAGAGCAGGATAAGCAGTTTGGATAATGGATGGATGGATGTACAGGGCAAATCAGCATGACTGAGCAATCGACGCCACGTGAACCTTAAAGGTTAGTTGGTCATCAATCATGACATCCAGGTTTTGGGCAGACTTTGTGGGCATGAGTTGTGTTGATCCGAGCTGGATATTGATCTGTTGTTGTATGGATGGACTGGCTGGGATGACAAGGAGCTCAGTCTTAGATAGGTTCAGCTCAAGTTGGTGTTCTTTCATCCATGCAGAGATATCAGCAAGGCATGACGATATCCGTGCTGAGACTGTATGGTCGTCTCATGGGAATGATAGGAAGAGCTGGGTATCATCAGCATAGCAATGGTTTGAGAAACAACGGGAGCGGATGATTGCACCAATTGAGGTGGTGTATATTGAGAAGAGAAGGGGACTGAGCGCTGACCCTTGAGGCACCCCTGTGGATAAGCCATGCGGTTTGGATACTTCTCCCCTCCAAGATACACTAGTGGAGGGCAGATCCTGAGATAACAAGCTCAGTGAGTGTGGAGAGGAGGATTTGGTGGTTAGTATGATAATGTTAGGTGTTTTCATACCTGTGAATGAGACAGGAGGCAGTTAGATACGGTTAGTGATGAAAACAATACACTGCGCCGCTCTCCCCAACACTTTCTCGTCCAGCAGTAGTCCAGCAGTAGTCCAGCAGTGCGCGTTCATGTGTTTTGGGGGAGTTGCTTTGGAGGGAGGGGCTGGTATTTTTTATTTTTGGTTGGATACTCCCAAAATCTAACTTACTCTTGCTGGTTTCACCAAAGTTGCCTACCTCAGCTTTAAGCATGCATTGTATGGTTGCATTTTGCAAAGTGATTTCATTCATACAATGTGATTGAAAACTTAAGTTCAATCTGCATCTGACAGTTTTGTCTTGTTTTTAATTGTTGACGAGAATTCCATAACATTCCATCTTTGTTCTTGTTTACAAAGGCACATTTTTATTTAGTAATTGCCTAATTTTTGTCATGGAAAAAAAGCTGAACATATCTATGGAATGAACACAGCTGCTGCCGGAATATTCAGCTAAAATAAGATAAGAAAGGAGATCTAAAATAATATCAAAGATGTTTTTTGAATACTAATAAAACATGCCTAAACCATACTTAAAAGAGAATTCAAACCAGCTATCGATTGACAAGACTTGCAGGCATTCGTGATCTCAAGTTTTACCAAAATACGGCGTCCTCTGTGAGACCCTATGTGCAGAATATGCAGAACTTGCAGCTCTTCCAAAATGTTTGTCTATTTCCATGATAATGTGTTTATGTATCAACAGATTTGCAGATGGCTACAGACTGACAGATAACAGCAGGAGGAATAGCTGAGTTGATTGGTGAGACAAGCAGGGTGGTAATTTGAGCATTGGTTGGGAAGCAAAGAAAACCTGGAGCAGACCAGCTAGGCAGTGAGCTGCACCTGTGAGCTGCACCTGTGCTCAATTACCCCCTCTCTATATCTGTGTGTTTGAAGGTGCAGTAGAGAAGAGGCAGGGAAATGATGCTCATGCCAGCCCACACACCAGCAGTGAAGATTGCAGGCCTCCAAAGGTTGCTTATTTAATTATAGATGCTGGTGAATTGAACCCAGAAAGGGGACACAGAAAACCTCAGCGGAGGTGGTGTGGAACGTGGTTGTGGTGAGTGATTGGACTTCTAGCGTGTCAAATAAAACCCAGAGTGAACCACAAACACCATCTTAATATCCCTCCTACCTCCTGACTCCAAACAGTGCTAAAATAGTTAACAGAATACCCCTCAACCTTACAAGTTCATGACATTTTCACCCACTAAAAAGTTAAGATAATGTTCTATCTTAGGTTGATACAGGAATCCAAATGTGGTGGCAAATCAAGTCAATTTTTATTTGTATAGCCCTAAATCACAATGCAGTCCTTGAGGGCTTTACAATCATATCATATTCTCTGACAGTTGAAGATAGAGCAAATGCAATGTACGCATATTCTTAGACCTTTGATTTGGATGAGGAAAATGCCAAAGAAAAAACTTTTATCACGAATATAAAATGGGGCGGCACGGTGGCGCAGTGGTTAGCGCAGTCGCCTCACAGCAAGAAGGTCCAGGGTTTGAGCCCCGGTGTAGTCCAACGTTGGTGGGTCGTCCAAGGTCGCCCTTTGTGTGGAGTTTGCATGTTCTCCCCGTGTCTGTGTGGGTTTCCTCCGGGGGCTCCGGTTTCCTCCCACAGTTGAAAGACATGTAGGTCAGGTGAATCGGCCATACTAAAATTGTGTGTGTGTGTGTGTGTGTGTGTGTGTGTGTGTGTGTGTGTGTGTGTGTGTGTGTGTGTGTGTGTGTGTGTGTGTGTGTGTCGACACTGTGTGATGGCCTGGCAGCCTGTCCAGGGTGTCACCCCTCCTGCCGCCCAATGACTGCTGGGATAGGCTCCAGCATCCCCGCGATCCTGAGAGCAGGATAAGCGGTTCAGATAATGGGTGGCTGGATGGATATAAAATGGGAGAAACCCCAGGAAGAGCATCGGGGAGAGATCTCTCTTCCAGGACGGATGGGCATGCAATAGGTGTTGTGTGGCTGGTGTTGAGATTTGGCTAAATGGCCTAATAGCCAAATACGGACTTTTTTTTTTATGGATGATTTAGTATAGTTTGATCATCAATATTTGTCAGTAATGGAAGTTATTTTGACATGTGAAATTATTTGGATGACTGAAATGTCACATCATACACTGAGATGTCAGGATCAAAATCTGCAACATGTATGTCTGTACTTGCAAAGCTAATTTCCAAAAACCCTGTGAAAATTGTTTGTACAGTTCACTGTCTTTTTGTTGCAAACAATGGCTGTAAGGTATACCATCTTGGTCATTGATTAAAGTATACCTAAATGCCTCTTGTCAGCGACCCTGAGAGCAGGATAAGCGGTTAAGACAATGGATGGATAAATGCCTTTTGAATCATTGTGCATTTTTTCATTGCACACATTTAATTTCAGCAGGTTTGTGAGGTTTGGATGAATGCGGTTCCTCTGCAAGATGGTTTTCAGCTGACATTTAGAGCAACAACCCAACAAAACTCTCCCCAACTCCTCATCCACCCCATTCTGTAATAAAGACCTCTGTCTGAGCCAGATTAGGAGAAGGTGAGAGTCTTTGGGCTTGGGGAAAGCACAGAGAGGATTTCCTGCTCTCTTTCTTTCAAGCAGCTGGGTTATGTTGGGTTATGGAGGTATTAGTGAGGGAAGGAGAGGACTTAGCAGTGGCTACTCCCCATAGTTCTCACCATCATATAGTATGGAGGGAAGGAAGGGGAATAGGATGTATGAAAGAGAGGAAAGAGGAGAAATGGTGAAAGATGAAAGAAAAGAAGATGTAGTAGGGGTTTATGAATGCATCGGAAAAACAACGTAGAAATGAAGAAGGGCAGGATGATGAGAGACAAAACAAATGTAGTTTATAAAACATAAAAAGAGAAACACAAAAGTCAGAAACAGTAAAGGATACAGAAACATCAGAGAAGTTATAAGGTCAGAGGTTGATGTCTGCACCGCGTGGTCTAGTGCGCAGCATGCTATGGCTCCAAACCGGATAGTTGTGTGTCTCGGAGCCAACCAGTGCAGAGCAGAGCAAAGCGGAGCAGAGCAAGAGCCTCCCCAGCCTCCCTGACAGGCTGACCAGCCAAGTGGAAAAAGAGCTGTGTTCGCTGCAGGCTGCCATGCTTTACTAGAGGCTGCATAGTAATCTGTGTGCTTGGCCTTCCCCTGACCTGCTGTCCAATTCCAAGACCCCGAAAGTCCTTGTTTAAGCAAACGTTGCTCTGCAAGCTTTGTGCCTCATCCCTCCCTCACAAAAAAAAAAATCTCCACTCGCTTCTGCACACATCCTTCCTCTTTCTCTGGCAGTGAAGATAAAATTATGCATACTCATAATTCTGCTTTACTACAAAGACAAGAAAGATATCACCATCATCATCATCATCCAACTGAACACTGAGTTTTGTATGTTGACAACAGAAAATGCAGTGATAACGTTTTAGCAACCACTGCTGCACATTTCCACAGCTGTATGTTCTTAGTCTTTGAAAAATTCATAGTGCACTGTGCAATGCCCCTGTTGTTTTGTGAAACAACCCTCATGCATACTGCAAAATCACAATGTTTATGTTCAGTTTATAGCAACCTCTTACATGCGAGTTGAGTTTTCAAGACCGTTTAAGACCAAATTTCCTTAAGCTACCAGACTCCCAAAGCTCTCAGTCTGAGATTTATGTTGTACATGTAATTAAATATATTGTTTAGCTTAATTTTACAGCGGTCTTGTGCTTGCTCAAAAAAAAAATTGGGGAGGGGGGTGCTACAGTTTGTAGTTTATTACTTTTTGTCATTTTGATGCATAGTTAATTATTGACAATGTTTTTTTTTGGGGGGGGGGTGTAAAGAATGGAATTGCATTTTTAGTCCTTTTTTTATTATTGCCCCTTTCATCTTAAGTTCTCCACCCTAATTGCCATAAAATGTCATTATCTTTATCTAATAAAACTTTAAGACAGCAGGGTGGCTTGGAAGTTGGTGTTGTTGCATCAAAGCAAAAAGGTTCTGGGTTCCTACCCTTCCGTCTGGAGGTTGCATGTTGTCCGCATGTTTGCGTTAGTTTACTGTCACGGTTTAGAGACATGTCTACCAAGTTGAAGGAAGACTCTAAAATACCCAGAGGTATAAATGGGAGTGTGAGTGATTGTGTGTGAGGGCCCTGCCATTGGTGGCCTGTCCACAGTGTCACCCGCCTTCTGTTCAGTGCCCAATAATGTATAACCCCAAATTAGACTAAGCAGCAATAGAGAATGAATGAGTTGTCATTGACTTAACACTCAACAGAATATTCCTACCAGAATATTCTAGGAAAAACATAAATTTATAAGCTTTGTTAGAATTTAGGTCCAGGCTGTTGTCTTTTGTGGACAAGTGTCTGAGTGAAAATGTCCCAAGGTGCTGGAGTTAACTTGTTTTTTTTGCAGGGGGGATTTTTCCCCCCTTTTCCCCCAATTGCATTTGGCCAATTATCCCACTCTTCCAAGCCATCCCGGTCACTGTCCCACCCCCTCTGCCGATCTGGGGAGGGCTGCAGACTACGACATGCCTCATCCGATACATGTGGAGTCGCCAGCCACTTCTTTTCACCTGACAGTGAGGAGTTTCACCAGGGGGACGTAGCATGTGAGAGGATCATGCTATTCCCCCCAGTTCCCCCTCCCCCCCAAACAGGTGCCCCAACCAACCAGAGGAGGCGCCAGTGCAGCAACCAGAACAATGCCCACCCGCAGACGCGGCCAATTGTGTCTGTAGGGACGCCCGATCAAGCCGGCGGTAACATGGGGATTCGAACCAGCGATGTTGGTAGGCAACAGAATAGACCGAAATGCTGTCCAGACACCTTGGCGTTAACATATATATTAAAAAAAAATTAATTAATTTTTTTTTTTTTGCCTTTTCTGTTGATGAACTAGAATTTCTTGGTTTTTATCCAAACTCCAGTTTGGGGCAGGCAGCTTTCCAAGTGTGGGCATTATGAACACAGAGAAAGCTTGTTGCCTCTCACTTCAAATGAAATGCAACTTTTGCTAACATCCCCAAGTAATTCTAGTCAACCATTTTTATCTTGAGGGGTAGTTAGTTCAGCCTCTTCCAGTGTGAAGAAACTGGTAGCGCATAAAATTATACTTTCGAAACACTGCTGATTTAGCTTCACACGACGCTTCTCCTCCAATCCCAGCTAATATTTTGTAAATCTTGTATCTAAATAAAAGTCTTCCCCATTTGATGGCCCAAGTTAATGTTGCCTACCAACACAACCACTACGGAGCAGCAGCACTGTGCCCCGGCGGCCTCTAAAGCTGCTCCTCCCATAAAGATGCAAGGGAGAGGGGACTGTTATTTCCAGTGGGTTAACGGTGCATGGTGAGCTTTAGGGAGGCACACAGGCCAATAGCTCTCCTGCTGCAGAGTCAAACACCTTCTCTGTTTACCTCAGTTAAGATCAGCTCCCTGGTTCCCCATTAGGCCTGTTTACTTACTGCACAGTCAGAGATGCGTGGGTGGGTGGATGTATGGTTGTGTAGGCGTATGTCTGCATGTGTGTGTGCGTGCGTGCATGTGTGTGTGTGTGTGTGTGTGTGTGTGTGTGTGTGTGAGGGCTTTTGTGTGTTTGCGGCATTGTCTTAGTGCAGACGGTGCACTCATTTTTAGTAACAAGTCACCCTTAGATTCTTGCTTTCACTGTCACTTGGACTTACGCACCAAATTTATATGGCAAGTGTTTCGCTGCGGGTGGTCCGCTACCAATAATTTCCAATGGGCTACAGCGAGGTCAGCAGATTGTCTGGTAACATGGAGAACGGCCTAGGAGAAGAGCTGAAGACAGGCCTAATTTAATTTAGGAAATTTTGACCAGTCAAAATGATAATGAAACGATCACACTTTACCAGCACTGTAATAGTTTGTGTGAAGGTTGAAATTAGTGTCCAGATCCTCACAGTATGAGGTCTGCTTTACCCCAGACTCACCTGAGGGGTGAAAATATACCTGGCAGACCAAATAGCCATTGCTGGCATACCTTTCCCACACTTCTCCAACTTCATCCTTGACCTGAACCTTTATATTTGTCCTGCTTTGTCTCTGGTACTTTTTTTTTTTTAAGCTGTATTGTTGGCCGTTGCACTACATTTAAAGGCCCTAACTGTGATGGTGGTGATTTGTTAAATCTTGCAATTTTTGCAAGTCAAATATATGATTCACATTTGAATTTACACTTGCTTACGGACTTGGAACGTACAGCATACCAGCTCCGTACACAGCGCACAAGAGGCAGACTCACACCGACCAATTCAGTTTCTTTTAGTTTTTTCATTATAGTTATTCCGCCAACTGGCAAAGGGTGAAAGGTCTTTGGTTTACTAAAACCCAGTGCAGTGTTTATGATCAGAACGGCGATCGAAGAAAATTGCTTTTGGGAGGGAGTTGCTCATCCCTCTCTCCGTTTTGTGTTTTATATCTTTGGGTTGAGCGGCAACCTTTTGTTTTGCATATCAAAGGCATGCCATCTGACATTCAGCTCAGGATGTAGCGCAATATTCGCCTGCGATGGGTGTGAAGTCATGCTGCTCAATTCAGCTACAGTGTTCTCTCTCTCTCCCTCTCTCGCTCTATCTCCCTCTCTCTCTCCCTCTCTCTCGCTCTTTCTCTTGCTCTCTCTCTCGCTCTCGCTCTCTCTGTCACTTTCTCTCTCTCTCACTCTTTCTCTCTCACTCTTCTCTCTCTCTCTCTCTCTCTCTCTCTCTCTCTCTCTCTCTCTCTCTCTCTCTCTCTCTCTCTCTCTCTCTCTCTCTCTCTCTCACTCTTTCTCTCTCGCTCTCTCCCTCTTTCTCTCTCTCTCTCTCTCTCTGTCTTTTATTATACACAGAATATTTTATCAAATATGTCATTGTGTTTATTCTTTCAATCCAAGGAAATATACTTTGAATACCTGTGAAAATATTAATGACCCAGTGTCAAAATCCATTGAGGTGACCATTGGTGGCAACTCAGACAGATACAAAGAATGGAGGGCAGCGGTGACAGTCCTATATTATTCATTTTTAGGGCAGTCGTGCTCACAGCTGACTCAGCGGCATCTGTTCAGTTGGTCAGATGCTGTCCCCCTATGTCATGCAGATACTCATAAACGTGCTCATCTCTATACCCCCACCCTCGTCCTCACCCACACAAACATATAAATGTGGTGGTACACACACAAAC
Organism: Lampris incognitus; assembly: GCF_029633865.1. NCBI lineage: Eukaryota > Metazoa > Chordata > Actinopteri > Lampriformes > Lampridae > Lampris > Lampris incognitus. The sequence continues at coordinate 98,547 of NW_026611088.1, forward strand.
ATGCACGCACGCACACACACGCACAGTGTAAATGGAGGAAGGGGATGGTCTAAATTGCGACACGGGTTACTGTGTCATTGAGACTTAATTCTGTGTCTGTCTGGAAATAAGTAGTTGTAAAACTGGGAACCATAGTGTCGACTTTTTTTTTTAACCACATTTTTAAAAGCCCCATCTGGGTAATACAAATCTGTTGAAATGTATTCCTTCTTACATGCTTAAAGCTTCTTTAATAGCAATAACTTCTAAACTTTATGAATCCACAATAGGAAGAGGTTACTGAATTTTTATTCTTTTCATTAAAGAATCATGTGCTGTTTCTTTGTCATTGGTGTTACCTATAATGTAAACAACATTAAATGTTTATAAAAAATATTTTTTTCTCATTACAACCTGAATGGAAGGACAAGACCAAGAAAAATGTTGGATTCTTTTTATTTTTTAACAAAATTGCATGTTTAGTAAACAACATTGTGTGAATTTATTTGATTTGCACTGTCATTTTCTTTTTTCGGTCAAACCAACAACAATTGAAAAATATTCAAACAAAACATGTTTGATACTAACTCGAAAATATCAACTAATTATTACCTCAAAAATCAACAAACAAAATATTACTAGAAAGTAAAATGAATTACGTTAGAAAAAAACATGTAGTAACACCACTGACACAATATAACACCAGTGACTTCACACGAGACAGTCTTCACACGAGACAGTATTCTCCATCTCATTTCAATTCATGTTTGAAACAGTGTCTCAAATAAAATCTCATAGCAACTCAGTGACAGCTTTTAAAGGTGAAAACCCCGTTTTGCTCTGCATCTCTCTGCTGCCTGTATAATCTTTGCTTTTCCACAGCACTCAATTTTCCCATACCTGATAAAAGCACAATAGTATAATGATAACAATCGACAATTAAAGCTGCAAGCAGTGATGAACGGGCCCTCGCACCTCACGCACGTAGTAGGGATTGGCAGCTATGGTATGCATTGTTTGAGGAAAAGTGTAGACAAAGTTGGGGTTGACATAATCTGTGTCCAAATAGTTTGCTATGTACTACATATGAATTGAATATGCTGCATACTAACTGCACTACATACTATTTAGTACTCACTATACCATCAAAAAAGTGTTTAGTATGCGGCGTAATTCTATTACGATATCCTCAGTAAACCAGCGGAACCAGCGGAACCAGCAGTGGGTACAGCTCGCACAACCTTTATCTCCATGGTAACCACTCAAAGTCACCATTTTCTGCATATCTTTTTTTTTTGAGTGAGGAAAGATGATATACAAATATTCATTCTTATATTTTGCTGTATATCCCAAATAAGCCTCATGCAAGAAACTTACATTTGAAAGGCTGCCGAATCACGGTAACTCTGATAGTTGCCGTGTTGGTTGAGAAATTTCGGCTGGCTGGAAGCTGCCATCTTTATCTCCATGATAACCGCACAAAGTCAAAAATGCGTATTATAGAGTATGTAGTACATAGTACAGCTGCAGCATGGATATTCTGTTGTGTCCAACTACCTTGCAAGTCAACATCTCACAACCTCTGTGTGTACAGTAGGTGGGTGATCGGGTACAAAGGGAGAGATTGGCCCTAGATTAGAGTACGGGAGTATGGACTGGCTGTGAAGCATATAGATATTCTACTTTGGTGGCTGGAACAGTAACAAAATGTCCCCTCGTTTGCATATCTTTGAACCATTCTGTCTGTAATTTTGTTAGGCTCTAGCGCTGCAGCCAATACTTTCCCAAAAAACAAAAAAGATTAGAATAGGCATTCCTATTGCAAAGACTAAAATGGAGTGAAATAAGCATACAGACAGATGTGACCATTTTAATCTTTGTAGTGCACATACACTACAAACATTAAATGTAAGAACAGACGTAAAAATAGCAAAAATGAAAATATGAGAGAAGATGGTTCTCAAGCTGACTGTCGCCAGGTCTTTCATCGCTCATGTATTAAAAGAGGTCAAAACTCCAGCAACACTTGTAAGTCTATAGAACAACTTTATTGTTAGACCCTGATGAAGGCCGCAAGCCAAAACGCGTTGGTCTAACAACAAAGTTGCTCTGTATACCACAAGTGTTGCTGGAGTTTTGACCTCTAGACTTTCCCCCTTCTCCATGCACCTTGGAAGTGGGTGAAGTTGTGCCAGAGACCCCTACTCTTCTTCTACATCTCTCATGTATACATAGGTACAGTGTACTGTACATAGTGCGTATACTGGTCTGCTCTGTCGTGTCCATCTACCTCAGGCATGTGTGTAAGTAACCTGCTAACATCTATCTCAGCATCTCTGATATCTTCTCTGCACCATTGCACCTTATCGCCTCTTATTTCATCTGTATATAGTCAATCCTTGTGTATATATCTGAAGGTTGTCGTGTTGAGATGTTGTTATTCTATGTTACGTACACAGAGAGAGCCACGAAACCGGAGTCCACTTCCATGTAGTGCAAACCTACGTGGCAAATAAACATGATTCTGGTTCTGCCGTATTTGAAAGAAAATACAATTCCTTATGATTTTTTTCCAGCGGTTATTCAGTATTGCATGCTGGGACTGAAGTAACACGTGAGAGTGATACATGTAAAGTGTCTGTTGTCATGCAGACCAGATGTTACTTATATAGATCTCTGTCTGAGGCAGGCAGAGCTAGCTAGCTGCATGTTGTAATCCTCCTTCCATTTTCTTCATGAGGATTTTTCCACAGATGTGAGGGTGAAGGGCATGCGATGGAAAGAAGTGATGTTGATTTCAGGGTAACTCAAGCAGGGGTGGGGCGGGCAACGTTGATGGAATTGGAAAGGACGCGGAGCCAATGGGGTGACGGAGAAATGACAGGATGGAGAGAGGAGAAAGAGAGTGGGTGGCATATTGATCTAAAAATGTGAACTAATGAAGAGCGAGCGGGGCTGATGAAAGACGCAGGCGGTTTGCTGTTTGATTTGCCAATACTTATTCCTGTGCAGGTTTTCCCCATTTTAACACAACAAGCCGCACATATGAAAGTGCAGTTACGCACACTTGCATGCACAGACACACCCACACCCACACCGTAGTGAAAGAGTGAATTATTCAGAGCTAATGAGTGGATAAATAATCTCCTCATTTGCACTGGGGGGGGGGGTAACCGATTTACCAGGAGAAAATGTTTGCCCCACCTCTCCATCTCTCCATACCTTTATACCCCCCCCCCCCAAGTCAGACCACCTCCCCCCTCACGGTTCTCACATCTCACATTCTGCCTTTCCACAGGCTGCTGTCTCCCCGGGGCATGTGTGTGTTCCATTACTGCTTACCCTACCCATGACAGCTACTATTAACCTTGGAGGTGTGTGTGTGTGTGTGTGTGTGTGTGTGTGTGTGTGTGTGTGTGTGTGTGTGTGTGTGTGTGTGTGTGTGTGTCTGAGAGAGGAGAGAGAGAGAGAGAGAGAGAGAGAGAGCGAGAGAGAGAGAGAGAGAGAGAGAGAGAGAGAGAGAGAGAGAGAGAGAGAGAGAGAGAGAGAGAGAAAGGAGTAGAGAGTGAGCAAGGGAGGGCCAGAGCAGGACAACAGGAGAAAACAAGACAGTGTATTAAAACATTAGGATGGAGAGTGTATATTTGTGTACACAAATATACACACGTGCACTCAAGCATGTGCACGTGTGTGTCTCCATTTCCTGTGCACGTGTGTGTTCAGATCTTCTTGTGTGTTTGAAGGAGACAGAGAGGACTGATTACAAGAGAAAAGTGAAGAAAGCTTGTTCGCGTCTGTGTGTGCGTGTGTGTAAACGTGTGTGAGGCTGTATGTAGTTGCTTGCTGCGTGTGTGACTGTGTGTGGGGGTGCATGTAAACAGGTGAGACGTATAAAAGCTGCTATAGGTGAGGGAACTGACAGGCGCTCAGCAAAAAAAGAGAGAAAAGGTCATGGCCAATAGCGCTCATGTCCACAGACCCCCGCCATACTAAATAGTTTCTGTTTCTCCAGCCCTCCGCCCTCTTTCCCTCGTCTCTCACTTTCTCCCCCCCTCTGTTTTTTTTCTCCATCTCCTCTTTCATGGACGCACACTACTCTTCTCTACAGACCCTTTCACGTCATCTTCCCCCTCTCCTCTCTCTTTCCCACTATTCCCCTCTCTCTCTCTCTCTCTCGCTCTCGCTCCCCTGCCTTCCGCCAACTCTTTGTAATGAAACTCTAATGGTCTGCAATTCGTTTCCGCTCTTTGCTTAGTGAGGTGATGCAGGAAGCACTAATGGTTCTGTTTGTGCGCACACGCGAGTGTGTGTGTGTGTGTCTGTGTGTGTACAGGACTATATCACAGATTTGTAGACAGTGGTATCATCAGCCCATAGATCCCATACATTTTCATATAGACCTACAGTGGCCCAGTCCCCGATACCTGGAACTAACGTCTCCAAACAACTCATTTACTGCTGCTGTATGAGGTGCTGTGTGCATGTACATATGTGTGTGTCTGAGAGAGAGAGTATGTGCGCGTGTGTGTGTGTGTGTGTGTGTGTGTGTGTGTGTGTGTGTGTGTGGTGTGTGTGTGAAAGAGAGAGACAGACAGAAAGAGAGAGAGCAAGAGAGAGCGATGATAATCCACAGGGAGTGCAGATAGATGGAATAATGCATGTTTTGAATATTATTACTATGCAGAATCTGGATGGAATATTGGAAGGTATTCAAGCACTGATGGGACTTGATAATGGTGGCAGTGTTTGGGAGTGGACTCGCACAAACGAACACACTCACACACAGACACACACAGACACACTAAATCTATGAGAAGCTGACAAGCGTAAATGAGTTGGATTAATGACGTTGCGAGTACTAAGAGGAAATACAGGTGGTTCATTTCCTTTAAATTCTGCCTCTATTTTCTCATCTGATGCGTTCCCTCTATACTCCTTACTGCTGTGTGTGTGTGTGTGTGTGTGTGTGTGTGTGTGTGTGTCTGTGTGTGTGTGTCTGTGTGTGTGTGGCCCACCAAACTCCTTTTGATTGTCAATGATAGGCGGTATAATGAGGTGCCATAAAATCAGATTAATATGACGCAGGGCAGGAGAGCTCAGCCAGATGTTTTACCACCCCTCCTCATCCTCCCCCCCTCCC
>NW_026611088.1:103865-116365 GCF_029633865.1 Lampris incognitus
GGTGGTGGTGGTGTAATGGTGTGGGGGATATTTACTTGGCACACTTTGGGCCCCTTAGTACCAATTGAGCATCGTGTCAACGCCACAGCCTACCTGAGTATTGTTGCTGACCATGTCCATCCCTTTATGACCACAGTGTTCTCATCTTCTGATGGCTACTTCCAGCAGATAACACGCCGTGTCATAAAGCTCGAATCATCTCAGACTGGTTTCTTGAACATGACAATGAGTTCACTGTACTCAAATGGCCTCCACAGTCACCAGATCTCAATCCAATAGAGCACCTTTGGGATGTGTGGACCGGGAGATTCGCATCATGGATGTGCAGCCGACAAATCTGCAGCAACTGCGTGATGCTATCATGTCAATATGGACCAAACTCTCTGAGGAATGTTTCCAGTACCTTGTTGAATCTATGCCACGAAGGATTAGGCAGTTCTGAAGGCAAAAGGGGGTCCAACCCGGTACTAGCAAGGTGTACCTAATAAAGTGGCCAGTGAGTGTATATATTTCTGCATGTCTTCCATGTTTGATCCTACCAGCTTGTGAAACATCGATGCTGTGACAAAAAGAGGAAAGGTGGGTAGCATGTGTCTTGGTATGTCTGTACCTGTGTCTGCATCAGCGCCTGTAAAGGAAAACACTTCTCCATCTCTGCTGCCTGATCAATATTTCCCCTCATTTTCTGCCATGTACACAAACTCCATGGCCTTCGAGCTCTGTTTGTGTGAGTGAGATAATGGACTTTAGATAAAAATGGCTTTTTTTCCCTGCACAATGTCTGTCTGAGAAATTTTCATGAATTTAGAAATTAGCAGGACCAGTTTTCACTCAGTGTAATTCACATTGTAAGCATTCAATTTACATTCCTCTCCAGAGCGTCTTACAGTCATCGCAACCGTAGAGTAAGCTTTTATTTCTGTAGCGAGAAGCACAGGGTCAAAGCATTTCTGCACAACTACATTCCTGTCAGAAACGTGCAAGAAGAAGAAATTAAAGTTACGGAGAGCAGAAAAATGTTTATTTTCTTGATTAGGCAAGTGTTACCTCGTACTATATCCACCCAAGCAACACAGCCGTATCTAAAGCTGAGTCATACTCATAGGTCACAAGAGGGGTGAAAGCACAGGTTCAGCAGTTTTCTGTACCTCTAGTAATGTTTAGTGTCTTGCTCATGGACACCAATTCTGTTTTTAGACGTGGGGGTCTTGCAGGGATTAAACCAGCAAGACCTGCCAGTACTAGATTTGTCTTTCTAACAGCCTCGTGGCTCCTGGTGCAGCCAGATAAATGGCCATGGTTGGTGTGACCTCAGCCTGTGTACTGGTCTTTCCATATTTACTCTACGGGGAAAGGAGAGGCCTGCGGATCCACTCTTCAAGTAAGGGCCTTCTGAAATCTCGGTACGCTGAGTTATTTTTGCATCACAGCTAGAGGTAGAAGGTGAGAATCTGCAAATATAACACATTCTCTCAGGCCCCGAGGACAAGTTCTCCTCTTTCTCCTGTGTAGCACACCTAACCTATACCAGGTATATGCCTAACTTACCAGGTACAAGAACAAATAACTTTACTTTGGTAAGTTGACCTGCATCCAGAATCAACCAAAATGCAAGTTGTGAGTGTGTGACATGTCAAATTGAAAGAGAGAGAGAAAAAATGGACTAGCTTTGTTTAAGCTCCATTTTAATACGTATCTGTATTGCGGAGGTGTCCTTCAGCTAGATGCTAAAGCCCTATCAGAAACTCTAATTGTAAGGGCATCTGAGTAGCGTGGCAGTCTATTCTGTTGCCTACCAACACGGGGATTGCCGGTTCAAATCCCTGTGTTACCTCCAGCTTGGTCGGGCTTTCCAACAGACACAATTGGCCGTGTCTGCGGGTGGGAAGCTGGATGTGGGTATGTGTCCTGGTTGCTGCACTAGCGCCTCCTCTGGTCGGTCGGGGCGCCGGGGAACTGGGGGAATAGCGTGATCCCCCCATGTGCTATGTCCCCCTGGCGAAACGCCTCACTGTCAGTGAAAAGAAGCGGCTGCGACTCCACACGTATCAGAGGAAGCACGTGGTAGTCTGCAGCCCTCCCGGAAAAGAAACTCTAATTGTAATTCTCAAGAGCAGAGCAAAGTACTCCATGAAGGGTTCGCCCGGATGGGGTCACATCAGGCTGTCACCAGTCAGAAGTCTTTTACTAAATCTGTGTGTTAAGTCCTTACTCAATTCTTATCAAAGATGTTATGAACAGCTTGGGGTTTTTGTTGGCCCTGAATGTGGACAAAAGCAGTGCCGTTTGGCTGCTGTACTGTTGCACAGAGATCTATTTGTTTTGAGGAGAGGAGTGAGATGTGTGGCGGTGTTGTGGAAAAGCAGGTGTTTGCAAGCGATGCGGCGATGAGATAATGTACCGCTAATTGTAGCTCTGTGTCCCACCCGTGTGCATAAATCATTTCATCAGATTGCGAGGGGAATCTGACCCGCAGACAAGCATTTGGAATTGTTACAACCAATACCTATAATTTTCTCTCTAATGGTCTCATTTGCTTGTGTTGGTCATGTAGAGGCATAAAAATTAAATTGAGACGATAAATAATCAGTAAAAAAACGCCACATAGCAGCTTTGACGCACATGTTAGCGTCGTTTGAGCGTAAAAGCTTCAGATGTTGCTGTGCAACAGATGCTCAGTGATTGCAATGTGCTTCAGAGAGGTGGTCACTTTTCCTTCCATCTGAAAATAAACTCTTAGCAGTATCATGCAGCCCATACGACTGTGGAGTCCTACCTACCTGTCTGTCTTGCCGTCCATCAAGCTACCTACTGTATTTCTTGACAATCTGTCCACCTAAGTCATCCATGCACCCATCCTTTCTCATCCTGCTTGCCCAATGACAGGTTCATCACTTCTCTCTCTCTCTCTCTCTCTCTCTCTCTCTCTCTCTCTCTCTCTCTCTCTCTCTCTCTCTCTCTCTCTCTCTCTCTCTCTCTCTCTCTCTCTCTCTCTCTCTCTCTTGCTCTCTCTCTCTCACACTCACACACATGCACATGCATGCATATACACAAACACATTTTCTCTCCTTCGCTTTGTCCACTTGCCAGGAAGTCTCCCTCAGTATGCAGCTGTGATATAGTGGGAACAGAATGAAGGAAAAGGTCAATTGCTTTTGTCAAGTAAATCTTCATCTGGATTTATGACAAAGGGCTGCCAGAGCGAGGATATGCTGGAAGGAGAAGAGCTCATTTTGCCTTCTACACACACTGTTATCTTGTCCAATTAACTACACACCCTTGTATGCGCTGAATATTCACATCCACACACATTTACACTTATGCAAAAGCACACACTCTCTCTCTCTCTCTCTCATGCTCTCTTTCTCACACGCATACATATACCACCCTGTCTAATTAATGCAGGATCCTACCAGCAAGCGGGAGCCGACCTGAAAAGACATTTCTCCCTCTCCTCCCTCCATCTCTCCCTTTCTGTATGCTCCCTCCTTCGTCAAACTTTGTTTCACTATGGGTCTGGAGAAAGTGTAGCTGCCTCCAACCTTAGCCATCAAATCTGGATCCTCCACAGCTATTGTGTCACAGGTATATCCTCCACCAAGGCGAGGCCCCTGTTCTCTCTCCCAGGGAATTTTACATGAGACGGGTCGAGCCCGTATTATCGTTCATACGTCTTTCCTGTGTGTCTGATCGTGCATACATGCGTGTGGGTTGCTGTATGAATGAATGTGTTTATGTATTTATTTGTGTCTACTCCATCGGTTACAGCCAAGCAGCCCTCTGCCAGCCCCAGCACTCCCCATTCCCAGTCCGAGTTTACCGGTGTGTGTGTGTGTGTGTGTGCTACCTGTGTGAATGTATGTGAGCACCTAATAAGCATCCACGTCTCCTTCCTCACGTTTTTGCATACACGCTCAACTTTGAGGTGCTTTTAATGCGGCTTAAACAGGTGGGTGTATGTGTCCTTCACCATGCGGCTTGTGTGTGTGTGTGTGTGTGTGTGTGTGTGTGTGTGTGCGCGTACCTGTGTATGTGTCAGCAGAGGGTTATTCTTAGTTCCAGTTCTCCTGCCATCAACTGTCTGATTGCGTGTTTCAAGGGGCAGAAGTTCTCATTCTCCCCCGTCTCGCCCAGTAATGAAAAAGGTTCGGATTATGAAAATAACCCCCATTCCTTAGCGGCAGACACACGTTCGGTGCGATGGGGGGGGGGGGGGGCTTGATTTCGCTTCCTCCCTGCTTGGTTTCCTGCACGGGTGGTGTTGGTGGCCTGGAGGGTCTGTTTAAAGATAGAGATGGAGATGGCGTGTGTATTAGACTGGGATGATTAGCCGCTGCGCTCGACTTCCACGGTGTTATTGAAGAAGTCCTCTGAGTGACACTTCTCACTTACTTTGCAGAGGAGTTGGTGGAAGTGAATGATTACAGTGTTGGAAATAGCCAGGCCATCATAAAGAGCGGGGGAAATCAAGACAGGGTGAAATTGAGGATGGAGGCTCAGCAATTGCTCCAGCCAGGAATATTGGGGGGGGGGGGGGTATTTTAAAAACATGTTTTCCATTTTACTGTTTAAACTGAGCCCTCTGTAGCAGAATTATATATGTCTCAATGTAATTTAGTTCGCTTCTACCCCTACACTTTGCAGAGCCCTGCCATGTTTGATTTTCACTGTTGTGCTGCCCATGGTGCTGGGTTCGCTTTTCTTCTTCTTCTTCTTCTTCTTCTTTTTTTTTACTGTGCTTGTTATACAACACAGGGAATTTGTATGCCAGTGTGTCCCAGATAGAGTTCATCAGCAAGTGGAGTTCAGGTTCCCCACCTGCAAAGGCAGTCCTTATTAACTATCTAGAAGCGCTTATAACAACCCTGTCCTCTGGATTATCTGTGGGATGACGCACGTTTGATCAGTTAAACAACCAAGTCAGCATTGCCTCTGCAAGAAGGGGACAATCACCACAAGTGAAACAAGGAAATTTAGAAACGAAAAATGACAACATGCACCTGATAAGACAGAGACATAGAAACAGGCACTGAGACGTGTTCAACAAAACATCATTAGATGGAGAGCAGTTTAGGATAGCAGTTATAGCGATAAAGGAGAAGACAGGAAGAATAAATAAAAAGGTGAAGTGTTCTCCTGTGAGTGCATGGGATCAGTCTCAGTGAATTCTGGTGTCTGAGAGCCACGACTTAGCCCCGCAGTCATGTAGACTCATGTAGACTCACCAAGAGAACAGCGGGAGCCCAAAGCACACAACCCCAGAGGAGCACCGAGCTAGCAAGGGGGCCAGGAGCTCGCAGAGCAACAGCCCCGTATGCCCCCAAGGAGTGAAAAGAAATCAGTCCTCAAAATCACAAGGCGGGCTCAAACCCTCGAGGTGCGCCCCCACCACCAAGCCCCAGGCACAGGCACAGGGCGCATCCGCAGGTGTGGGACCTGAGCCGCAGACGGGAAGCACAGATCGCTGGCCTGGAGCCGAGCCCCGCGACCAACAGACTGCCCAACCAGCGGGGGGGGGGGGCATGCCCACCCATGGCCGACGTAGGGGTGAGGCCCGCATCAACGCCACCCCATTCGGCCGCACGAACCAAACCAGCACTTTCGACAAGACATTTTGCTGTTTCTGTATAATTGAGAATTAAAAAAAAGAAGAAGTGGTTTTAAATATCTTGGGCCGAAACTGCATTAGAGTTGTGACCGTGGTGCTTTATGAAATCATTTCACATAAATTTCACATAACTTGACACAATTAAGTTAATTTACTTACTTTTCCCAAGGTGATCCGTGTCGTCATTTTTTTAAGTAAACTTAAGTTTTAGAATTTACTGTGTATAATACTAGATCCCTCTCTAATGGTCTGATCTGATACGACAAAAGTCTCTGTATTTCAAAACTAACACTAACTACCTAGCTCAAGCTATCACGTGACCACAGTTAACGTCCATTACACAAGATGACAAATATACGCAAACACACTAACACGTTCAAGTCAAGTGTAGGCGCTGTCCACCGTTGCAGTTCAAACGCTGCGTTGTCGCAGTCACTCGCTCTGAAGGACTCTACGGTGCCATTAGGTGACGTCCTGATCACTGAAGACCAGGGAACTAATTGGATAATGGAGAAAAGAATAACACTCCATTACCTCCTTCATTTGATCGGCTCATAGACATCACCAGGGTGACATTTGCTCACATCATATCCATACTATTAGTCAATTAGTCAATTAAGTGAAAGGGACCCACAAATGAATTGGAACAGAGGGAGACTGTACAATGGTAAGCAGTGTACCATAATTACAAGATGAATCTGACGCTGAATGAATCTTCACCCATGCACGCACACATCCTCCTCGTATGTCGGCATCGCCAATTCTCCTCCAGCCCGTCTCAGCACCCCCCCCCCTTGCCCCCCTGTCTTTCTCATACACGTACACTCGTGCATGTCTTCTGTGACTCACGTAATCACAGTGGGCTTTCTCTCTTTACAATCACAGAAACCCGGGTGGGTGGGTGGGGAGGCGGCCCTCTCACAGATGGCGTCGAGATGAGACTCGCTCAGTCAGAGAGGAGAGAAGTTGCCTTTGTTATTATGGAGCTGTCTGGATAAGTGAGTTGATTTGCAGAGTGCATCGACGTACTGAGCCGCACACTTCCCTGCCAACCACGCACGCATACCCACCCGCAAGTTGGCACAGGAATGCATGTACACACTCACACACATGCATGCACGCACACACACTCGCTGTCGCTTGCACACACACACACACACACACACACACACACACACACACACAAAATAATGTAATGGCCTTTGGTTATATATCTCTCTGTGATGTGGGCCAGGGGAATGTAGATTTATGACTGTCTCCACAACCACTTTTCCATTCAAAACTCAGAATACCACACAAACAGGCTGGACGTGCGTGGCCCAGCGAGACAGAGAGGATGTGAGTGTCCTCATGATGTCACATCAAAATGATAAATGTGCACAACATATTGGGCGCTACACAATACTCGCAAATAGAGATCGCTCCTGGAAATATGAATAGTAAGTGATGGATACACTTGTGGCTGCACAGAGAAAATTGAATTATTTCCTCTATTTCACGTGTGGGCAGAAAAAGGCGCCCGACGCATTCCTCCAGGAACAAAATGACTCATCGTGATCTTGGTCAAAGAGTGATGCAGACTGCATCCCCCATGTCAGCAGCCTGAAAGCCAGCTGCCCCCCCCCCCCCCCCCCGTGTTATTCGCAGATGCCAATGTCTGGCCTGTGATTTCCACGATGCTTCTGTAAACAGAGCTGTGTTAGGAGTCACCCTTAGGAAACCCCCCGTGTTCACACCGAGGGCTTGGCACGAGGAGCCCCCGGGACAAATCTGTATTTACCCCTCACGAGGCCACCTAGGGAACATTAGCAGCGCAAGAAAAAAGCACGCACACTTGTCTCACTCGCATCCCTAAGGTTTCAGAAGGATTTATTTCCTTTCATTTAAGATTGTCTGGGCTCCCCAACATGAATATTCTCTTTTGTGGCAAAGTCAAAACAGGAGGAGGAGGCTGGCTGGGGATTTTTTTTAATGGCCGATGATTTGTCATCACGAGGAAATGGGCGCGCACACTGCCCGCCTTTGTGAATGAGTTCATGAAATATACAGTGTGCATTTGAAGTGAACATGTGGGCAGAATATGTCGCTGGTTAAAGTGTGTGTGTGTGTGTGTGTGTGTGTGTGTGTGTGTGTGTGTGTGTGTGTTTGTGTGCGTGTGTGTGTGTGTGCGTGTGTGTGTCACCACACCTGCCGGCCGTGGATCCATGAATCAAGTTGGAAATGTCAAGGCAGGTCCCAGACTGCTCTGTCGTGACTCCGCTATAGAGCGCTGTCAGCACCAGGTGACTAACTGATGGTAAGTGGCCTTACACGCAACACACGTACACACGTGTACACACGTGTATACACACACACACACACACACACACACACAATGTTCCTAAACTTTCTGAATGCATCGCACTATTCTATCCTGTTTGTATCTATGAGCACGTGTGCCCATGTTATGCGCCCGCCGCCCCCCCTCTTTTTCTCTCTCTCTCTCTCGCTGTCTCTCTCTTCCTCACTTTCCAGGACAATTTTTCTTCCTTTATGGACTGTCGGATGACCATGGATCATCTCTCTCTCTCTCTTTCTCGCTTTCTCTCTCACTCTCACTCACTCACTCACTCACTCACACACACACACACACACACACACACACACACACACACACACACACACACACACACACACACGGCCTGCGTTTGTACATAGTGTGTGTGTGTGTGTGTGTGTGTGTGTGTGTGTGTGTGTGTGTGTGTGTGTGTGTGTGTGTGTGTGTTTGCACATGAGTGTGTGTGCGTTTGCCATCCAGATAGAGACAGTGTCCTGCTCCTCTATAACCTTGGTGATCTAGCTCAGGTTTAATTTGTTCGTCTTCAGCCAGGATCTTCTCTGGCTATCTCTCTGGCTGCCAACAGTGGCCCACTGGCACTGCTGGGCGTCTCTCTCCAAGGGACATACCCAGCTGAGGAGGGGCTGGAGTCCCCTGGGCTCACCCAGCAGCTCCATGGGAGGCGGGGCTTTACCTGGAGAGGGAACATTACACAGACACACGCCACTAGGGCCGGAACATTTTTTGGGGGGATTTTCTCTCCAATTGTACTTGGCCTGTTACCCTATTTTCTGAGCCGTCCCGGTCACTGCTCCACCCCCCTCTGCCGATCCGGGGAGGGCTGCAGACTACCACCTGCCTCCTTCGATACATGTGGAGTCGCCCGCCGCTTCTTTTCACCTGACAGTGAGGAGTTTCGCCAGGGGGACGTAGCATGGGAGGATCACGCTACCCCCCCCCCCGAACAGGCGCCCCGACCGACCAGAGGAGGTGCTAGTGCAGCGACCAGGACACATATCCGCATCCGGCTTCCCACCCGCAGACACAGCCAAATGTGTCTGTAGGGACGCCCGACCAAGCTGGAGGTAACACGGGGATTCGAACCGGCGATCCCCATGTTGGTAGGCAATAGAATAGACCACTATGCTACCTGGACGCCATCAGTCAATATCTATTGCTACTCTAAACGCCGATGCGGTGGCTCCCCTGTCTCCATCTTGTCATCATAGGATCATGTATTCATTTGTGCACACACGTGTGTTGGTCCTGGGGCAACTAGGTCATCACACTTCCATGTTGAGACCAGAAGAATGACAGCCTGCTGGTCACACTCCGCTTTCCACGTCACCCTCTTCTCTCGTTCCCTGTGAACTCTCTCGCTTTTCTCTCCTCTGTGATGTGATGCCTACAACAGCTCCAACCCGGTCTGCTCCCACACAATCCAAGACAGGGCCCAAATTTTTTTTTTCCTTTCTTCATAATATAGGATATGGTATTGCATGACAGTATGATCAATGTTCGAACACAACACTGAGCACTGTCGTGCAGATGGATAGAGATGGGGGAAGAGATGGGGGGAAAGATGGGGGGAGTGACTCGAGCACTAAAGTACCTGTCAAGAACTCATTTGCTGCCTTTCAGAGTGTTTTATACAAGCTCAGATGTGAAATACAATCTTACGCACCCACTTGCGCACACCGAAATTTCCCCCTCTTACTGTATATGCACACACACACACGCATGCACACATGGAACACACACACACAGAGAAACAGATATGTAAATAGATGTACAGACATATAGTGTGCGTCTTTGAGAAGAGATATGAGGGTAATGAGGCCTGTAGCAGTGAGTCACTCAGAGAGACAGGCGACACTCGATTACTGACCATGGCAGATCTGTCAGCACTGATGCATGGTCTATAGACACCTCTATTTCTCAGCCCCTTCCTCTATTCCTCCCTCGGTCTTTATTTTCTCCCCCCCTCCTGCCCCCCCCCCCTTTAATTTCCCATTGCCTTGCGTTAGTCGCATCATATTTTTCACCATATGTTTCCGGTGTGAATAAATAGACTCTTTTATCGTTCCTTACGAAGCCTTAATCAGTTGAGGCTGTCCCGACCCTAGCTGCAGCAGCCACAGTCCTGAATCTATGTCTCTATTTTGGGATCGTTATGGTCTGTTATGGGGGGAGATAATATGCGTTGCATTTGTCATGGTATGAACGGTGGAAAGACGCTTAGTGAAGCTGTTGAGTCAGTTCTCCTGCAGCTACACGATGTCCGGCAGAAGAGGAGAGAGTTTGTCGCCTCTCTCCGCCGCCAGCCTCGGGGCCGGATGTCGTTCACACCCTTTGGATTGCGTGTGTGGCCTTGCTGGTACGCACGCACACACAATTTCAGTTGTTTGCTATGCTCCATATGTGTCCCTGGGTGGTGACTCAACATTGTGTAACCAGGTTCTTGACACTAGCGTGTTCAGTAAAACAGTCCCAAAGAGTCCGAAGCTCCAGCTCTCCTTCCACCTCCCCTAACTTCATGCTTTATAGCGTTCACACAAAAAAACACGCCCTCATCCCGACCAGACTTAAGAGTAGCTGGCTGCATGTTTCCGTTGAGTGATATTTTCACCCGTAAGGCCGTTCAGAAATCTGCTCCATTTTCTTTGAGTCAGACGGCACACGCATAAAATACCCGGCATGAGTGAGGTCTGGTAGACTGGGGGATGGCGGACTTGTCATAGTGCTTCTGACATCACTAGGCCTGGAGAAGTTAGCAGTCTGGGTTTACAGGAACACCCAACACAGCACTGGTGAAACTGTGCACACACAGGAAGTGCCATGAGGTCATCACTTCTGGTTTATGCAGCATTCACATGGACTCTGGTAAACAGCAGACGGTTAACCGGAAGTCACTATTGTGGATGTCCTTATAATAATAATCCAGGTAAGGACATCACAGAAGGTTGAGTCAGCTCATCTGGACACGACGTTTACTGAGAGAAACGTTTCATCGCTCATCTTAGTGACATCTTCAGTCTCAACTGACTGCAGGTATCCTGCCCTTACAAACAATACAGTGGCATAACGATTGGTTTCATATATGCAAACTGCCGTGAGCATTAAGTACAGTTACAACAGCAATGTCTGCTACTCACAGAGGATTGGGGAATAGTTGCAATCACAGTATTGTAAGACGGAGACAGATGTTCTCTTAGACCCCACCCCCCCACCCCCACCCCGGTAGCATTCCCTCCTCACATAGATGGCCTCTTTGACTCCCAGTTCAAACCAGCGTTCCTCCCTATCAAGGACGTGCACATCCTCATCCTTGAAAGAGTGGCCGCTGGCCTGCAGATGGTGCAGGCTGCGGAGTCCTGGCCTGACGTGTTAGCGCTCCTGTGTTGTGCCATCCTCTTGGCCAGCATCTGGTTGTGGATGACAGCAGGATTGTAAAATCAGATGACACCGGCAAATTATGCTGACCACGGCAGGCGGCGTCACCCTCCAAAACTGAAATATTTTAACTTGGGGGGGCGTCTGGGTAGCGTAGCGGTCTGCTCCGTGTTCTACCAACACTGGGATCGCCAGTTAGAATCCCCGTTTTACCTCCTATTTTTTCTCCCTGTTAAGGGTTTTTTTGAGGGAGTTGTTCCTTATGCTATGAGAGGGTCTGAGCACAGGATGTTGTGTTGCTGTAAAGCCCACTGAGGCAAATTTGTAATTTGAGATATGGGCTGTACAAATAAAATTGACTTGACTTGGTCCGGCGTCCCTACAGACACAATTGGCCGTGTCTGCGGGTGGGAAGCTGGGTGTGGGTATGTGTTCTGGTCGCTGCAGTAGCGCCTCCTCTGATCAGTCGGGGTGCCTGTTTGGGGGGGGTATAGCGTGATCCTCCCACGCACTGCATCCCCCTGGTGAAACTCCTCACTGTCAGGGGAAAAGAATCGGCTGGCGACTCCACATGGATCGGAGGAGGCATGTGGTAGTCTGCAGCCCTCCCCGGATCAGCAGGGGGGGTGGAGCAGCGACCGGGATGGTTCGAAAGAGTGGGGTAACTGGCTGGATACAACTGGGAAAATTTTAACTTTTTTACCGTCCTCTGTGATGGAATCTACAACCGGATGTTACGTAGCACATCACAAAGCAGAAAAGATGCTGGATTTTGGACAATGTAATTTTATAGGTATATGAATTGACAGAATTACTGGATATAATTAAATAAAACAAAGAAAAAACATTTTTACAATTTTTTTTCTGCAAACAATGCATCACCATAGCAACCCATATATATATATATATATATATATATATATATAGCGCTATCTATCCTTTTTAACTGCCAAGGACAACGCTCCTGAGTTCTCTATACAACTCGGTATCCAATAAACTATTGAAGTATGTTAACTTCGCTTTTTATGTGTTTAAAGTATGTTCTAAAGGCTCTAAATGTCTTACAGTGTCATCTGGTAACTCCAACTAAAAAGGTTGACTACCCCTTTAAGGCAATCTAACATGGTCTAGACACCTCAATGTGTCACCGAGTAACTTATATTAAAATGGTGGACTAGCCCT